>NC_057814.1:507251796-507378518 GCF_018294505.1 Triticum aestivum
GATTGGGCCTTTTGATGCCTCCTTCTCAGGACCTCATTGGACGCGTTTTGATCCATCGTGAGCCGGAAGGACTGCGCTTGAATCAACTGGGTTTGGGCATCGAGAGCCGCCCTCTCCGCAGCCATCCTGATCCCTTCTGCTGCCAGATCCTCCTTAGCTTTCACTAGATCCAACTTTAACTGTGCCACCTCCTCATCATGCTGAGCTTGATCCGCCGGGTCAACCGTGGCGGTTAACAGGGCCGTCATCTTGTCCGTGAGATCCATTAGCACCTGAGCCGGCGAAGGCACCGGGTTTCCCGCTCCAGTAGCAGGGTTCTGAACAGGCTGCGCACCGGCCATGAAGATTCCAACCCGGCTTGGCGGCTCAAACGGGTCCGGAATACTGTCACCATCGGAACAACCCATGAGCCTGCCATCTTGAAGTTGATACAACGAGTTTGACTCATCGGTGGACGACTCGCCGTCAGAGCCGGCGGCCGTCTCATCACCAGATCCAGATCGACCAGAGAGCCCTCCATGGATGCATCCCACAAAAGCATGCCTTACGGCAGGCTGGGCCCGGGCTGGTCGGGCACGCAGAGCCGTCTCGATGAGATCGGCGCAGAGATCCGACTCAGGGCCCGGCTCACCAATCTTGCCAATGAAAACATGAATTCCGCCGAAGGGGACCCGATACCCGTACTCAATTGAGCCGGCATCGGGGCCCCAGTTTGCATCGTCGATGTAGAGCTTGCCGCGACGACTCTTGGTCATCTGGCCCACAGCGTATCGCTTGAGCCCTTCGAAGCTGCCCTTCAAGAACTCAAATCCACCGTGCGGGGGCCCCACGGTGGGCGCCAACTGTCGTGGAGTTGTCACGGCAGATGTCCTCAGGCTAAGACTTAGTCGTGGAGCCATCGCCGCTAGGAAGCTTGAAGGGGTTAAGCGGGATAAGGAACACGAGGGTTTATACTGGTTCGGCCCCTTACGGTGAAGGTAAAAGCCTACGTCCAATTTGAGGTGGTATTGATTAGGGTTTCGATGACCAGGGAGCTAAACTGCTATGCCTGGCTCTCGATGAGATCTTTTCTCTCCCTAAACCGCTGCCGGGTCGTCCCTTTATATAGGGAGGCCGACGCCCAGCAGCTCTCAGAGTCCCGGCCGGCTCATAAGAGTGTCCGGCTCGGACTCTCGACTATTCTTGCCTTACACTACAAGTTCTACCACAATAATGATTGTAACTACGGGCCTTAAGCCATATCCGGGTCTTAAGCCCATCTATGGCCCACCGTCTTCAAGCTTGGCGCCGGGCTTCTGGCGATGACCATTATGAGTAACCCGGCCCCTTCTGGCGGGTGACTCTAAGGTCTATATCCTCAACATATGCTCTAGAGGCAATAATAAAGTTGTTATTTATATTTCCTTATATCATGATAAATGTTTATTATTCATGCTAGAATTGTATTAAATGGAAACTTAGTACATGTGTGGATACATAGACAAACAGAGTGTCCCTATTATGCCTCTACTTGACTAGCTCATTAATCAAAGACGGTTAAGTTTCCTAGGCATAGACATGTGTTGTCATTTGATGAATGGGATCACATCATTAGAGAATGATGTGATGGACAAGACCTATCAGTTAGCTTAGCATAATGACCGTTTAGTTTTTCTGCCATTTCTTTCTTCATGACTTACACATGTTCCTTAGACTATGAGATTATGCAATTCCTGAATATCGGAGGAACACCTTGTGTGCTATCAAACGTTACAACGTAACCGGGTGATTATAAAGATGCTCTACAGGTGTCTCCGATGGTGTTTGTTGAGTTGGCATCGATCGAGATTAGGATTTGTCAGTCCGTGTATCGGAGAGGTATCTCTGGGCCCTCTCGATAATGCTCATCACTATAAGCCTTGCAAGCAATGTGACTACTGAGTTAGTTACGGGATGATGTATTAAGGAACGAGTAAAGAGACTTGCCGGTAACGAGATTGAACTAGGTATGATGATACCGACGATCGAATCTCGGGCAAGTAACATACCAATGACAATGGGAACAACGTATGTTGTTATGCGGTTTGACCGAGAAAGATCTTCGTAGAATATGTAGGAGCCAATATGAGCATCCAGGTTTCGCTATTGGTTATTGACCGGAGATGTGTCTCGGTCATGTCTACATAGTTCTCGAACCCGTAGGGTCCGCACGCTTAAGGTTCAATGACGATTTGTATTATGAGTTTCGTGTTTTGATGAACCGAAGTTTGTTCGGAGTCTCGGATGAGATCACGGACATGACGAGGAGTCTCGAAATGATCGATAGGTAAAGATTCATATATTGGAAGGTTGCATTCGGACATCGTAATTGTTCCGAGTGATTCGGGCATTTATTCGGAGTACCGGGAGGTTATTGGAACCCCCGGGGGAAGATTGGCCTACATGGGCCATAGGGAAGAGGGGAGGCAGCCCACAAGGGGCCTCCGCGCCCCCTCCCTATAGGGAGTCCGAATTGGACTAGGGAGGGGGCGTGCCCCCCTTTCCTTCTCCCTATCTCTCCCTTCCCCTTTTCCCTCTCCGGTGGAAGGAAGGAGGGGGGGGGGGCGAATCCTACTTGGACTAGGAGTCCAAGTAGGACTCCCCCCTTGGCGCGCCCCCTCTAGGGCCGGCCTCCTCCTCCTCCCCCCTTTATATACGTGGGAGGGGGGCACACCAAAGGCACACCAAATCTTCTCTTAGTCGTGTGCGGTGCCCTCCTCCACAGTTACACACCTCGGTCATATCGTCGTAATGCTTAGGCGAAGCCCTGCGCTGGTAACTTTGTCATCACCGTCGCCATGCCGTCGTGCTGATGGAACTCTCCCTCGGCCTCAACTGGATCAAGAGTTCAAGGGACGTTACCGAGTTGAACGTGTGCTAATCGCGGAGGTGCCGTACGTTCGGTACTTGGATCGGCTGGATCGCCAAAACGTTCGACTACATCAACCGCGTTACTAAACGCTTCTGCTTTCGGTCTACGAGGGTACGTGGACACACTCTCCCAGCTCATTGCTATGCATCTCCTAGATAGATCTTGCGTGATCGTAGGCAAATTTTTTGAAATACTGCGTTCCCCAACAGTGGCATCCGAGCCAGGTCTATGCGTAGATGTTATATGCACGAGTAGAACACAATGAGTTGTGGGCGATAATAGTCATACTGCTTACCAGCAACGTCTTACTTTGATTCGGCGGTATTGTTGGATGAAGCGGCCCGGACCGACATTACATGATCGCATTCATGAGACTGGTTCTACCGACGTGCTTCGCACACAGGTGGCTAGCGGGTGTCTGTTTCTCCAGCTTTAGTTTAATCGAGTTTGACTACGCCCGGTCATCGTTGATGGTTAAAACAGCACACTTGACGAAAAATCGTTGCGGTTTTGATGCGTAGGTAAGAACGGTTCTTGCTAGAAGCCCGTAGCAGCCACGTAAAACTTGCAACAACAAATTAGAGGACGTCTAACTTGTTTTTGGAGGGCTTGTTGTGATGTGATATGGTCAAGACGTGATGATATATAAATTGTTGTATGAGATGATCATGTTTTGTAACAGTTATCGGCAACTGTCAGGAGCCATATGGTTGTCGATTTATTGTATGAAATGCAATCGCCATGTAATTGATTTACTTTATCACTAAGTGGTAGCGATAGTCGTAGAAGCAATAGTTGGCAAGACGACAACGATGCTACGATGGAGATCAAGGTGTCAACACTACAAAAAAATACACTTCCATGATGATACGTGTTTGTCACAGTAGGTCACGTTTTCTGTCATCACAGAAGTGTATTTTTTTGACAGAATCAAGATAGTCATACATGTGCTGTCGTAGAAGTGTTCCATGACATTACCAAAATTATCATCATGGAAGTGTCCACTTCCATGACGATAAATGGCGCGTCATGGAAGTGCTTTCATCAAGGGTGACCGACACGTGGCATCCACCATAACGGGTCGCCGTTAAGCTATCGGGTCCAGTGTTGGATCCGATAACTCGCTAACCGCCCGGACGAATGAGGATTTTCCACGTGTAAAATTCTCATTGGCCGGAGGGAACATGTGTTGGCTCACCGTTGGGACACATGTCATCCATTCATTGGACACGAGGCGCGTATGATACGTCGACACGTGGCATGGCCCACCAGAGGCCCATTTTGGTGAAAAGGCCGGCCTGTTTGACTTGGTCAAAAGGTAACGGCCCGGCCCACGGAAAGCCTGTTAATGGCCTGTTTGTATATAGCCCATTTACGACCCGCTAACTCATGGCCCGTTACGGCCTATCGGAATTAAGCCCAGTAGCTTCATCTTGGCCGTCCAATATGATTCCAGCTTGTTGTAACTTCCGGCCCATGTATGGCCCATGATGTCTTTCGGCCCATACAAGGACATTTCTAACTCTTGGCCCATTGACGACCCGTGGTGAATCTGGCCCGCAATGAATAGTGTACCGCTTTATACCCATCAACGGCCCATTACTCCATTGGGTCGTTTCCAACCCGTGTTATCTTTCGGCCTTCTCAGGGACCATTTATTCTTGGGCTCATTTCCAGCATTCGGTTACTGACGGCCCTTTACTAGTCTTTTCTGCTTGTGGGCCAAATTCAGCCCATGGTTACAATCGGCCCATTAATTCATTGGGCCGTTTTCATAGCGTCATCAAATACGGCCGATTAACGAAGGCCTATTATTGTCAGCCCACGAACGGACAATTCCAAATCTAGCCCGTTTACGACCCATAATGTGGTCTGTTATTGGCCCATGTTTGGCCTATCGATCATACGGCCCGTAGAAGGCCCATTGATGCTACGTCCCATAGTAGGCCCATTTTTCTACGGCCCTTAGAAGGCCCATTGTTTCTACGGCCCGTAGGAGGCCCATGGTAACTATATTAAATATGTAGCCCATGGTTATTGTGGCCTAGTTTTAAAAAATAGGTTATTGCAGGCACTAGCAAACCGCGGAAAAAGAACTCCACTGACTACAAGCAAAGAAATAAACAAGACAACAAGGAAATAAATAAGAAAGCAACTTACGCTAGGCTATCACGACTATTACTCATATTACATCCACTGGGCATCAAAGTTCGCCACCAGTCCAAATATAGGGAACAAAGCAGCATATCATTTACATTGGTTGTCAAAGTTGGCGACCAGTGCAAATAAACGCCGCAGCAAAACAAGTCCAGAACTGAAACCACTTCAGAAGAGCTCAAGAAACAATATCCTGGGTACCCATAATGCCGGCTAGATGCTTAGCAAGCTTATTAACTTTCTCTTGTTTGGATCTTAAATCCTCCAGCGCTTGCTGCTGCACCAGAAAGTATGCATCTGAATTCTGCAAGGACTTCCTCAGTCCTTCAGCTTCCTGTCGTAGCACATCTGATCGATGTCTTTCAACTTGAAGTTGAGACTCAAGAAGATGAACTGATTCAGGCAGCGAGTTCGAAGAGCTTCTGCCAGCAGTAGTGGCCAGTAACTCGAACACTACATCAAGACAGGACTTTTGGGTTCTCTCGCTATCGTCAAGATAGTTTTTATCAGCTTTCTTGGAGACCGACAGGGATGTCTCACTATCTTGAACCTTATCTGCATTACTTCCTTTACCATTGCATAACGGGGTATTGTTCTCCAATATTTCGTCCGCATTCTAAAAGAGAAACAAGCAAACACATCACATGTTTACCATGTTGTATATGAAACTCATTTTGGTAAATCAGCTCAGTAGTAAAGTGGACAGGATAACAACATGAAACAAACATATATCTATGTACCATGGTCACTTTATGGTCTATATCATTCTAGTTTTTGTTGCCAAATCAAGATAGAGACACAATTCAAATAATATTTGTTCAAGACAAAGCAGAATAGACAGAATATAAGTGTGGGAAACTATAGAGCAATAACAACACTTGTAATGTGCATGACATGAGAACATAACTGTTTATTAATTGAAACTGAAATCAACATAGAGCAAGTTACAACAGCAAACCAGTTAAAGAAACAGGTTTAAAACATACCTGTTGTGCCATTGGAGTTTCAGTTCCATCCTTCAGATTTGAAAATAGTTGGTATGAGTAAATACAATGATGCAAGAGCAAAGGAGTATGAACCATAGCTACAGAACCTGACATGAGCACAATTCTTCTTCACCTTTAAGCGTTGAGTTGGGATTCGGAGTGGTGGTCCTCATGCTTTGGGCACTGCAGTTCCCTCACTAACTGCTCGTGTTTGGGTGCTCTGTGGTGGAGACGGTGCTTTGTCAACTAGAACTGGGTTACTATCTGCTGGGGTTGAGGTTAGAAGGGGTGTAGCTGGTTCTCTGTCAAACTGGGTAGGGGTACAATCTGCGAGAGTCTGGGTTATGTGTGGTGGGGATGGTTCTTGGGCAAGTAAAACCGTGGTTCTATCTGCATCAACTAGTAGTACTATCTTTTCTGAAGACCATGTTGTTACTCCCTTAGATACTGCCATCACCCTCTCCAATTCAAATGGCTGATAAACAAGAAAAGTACTTGAATGTACAGACATTGTATGATAGACAGGTGCAATGGATAGTGGGGAATAAAAGAGGGCATGAAATAATTCACATTTATGTTGTCTAACCAAAAAGGATAGCATGACACGATTTCACATATATGATGGCTAACTAAACAGGATAGCATAACACAATTTCACATTATGATGGCTAACTAAAAAAGATGGAAATACATAGTTCAAAATATGATGACTATATAAACAGGATGACATGATATAACTATATAATGTGTTTATTAAATAGGTTGGCATGCCATAATTCACATACATGCCGCCTATCAAAACATGATAGCATCATATAATTCACGGATAGAATGACATTCAAAATATGATGATCGTAAACACTAAATAGGATGAGATGATATAACTATATGATGTCTTTATTAAATGGGTTGCCATGCCATAATGCAGATAGATGTTGTGTATGTAAACATGATGTCATGATATAATTCAAATATATGATTTATATAGTAAGCTAGTAAGCAGATGGCAATCCATATATGATATAAAAACTAAGCAATGCAAGACAACATGCATGACATGGGTAATATAACCCTGCCAAGTTTGAGCATAGACCTCAGGGGGGAAATAGGACTGGTCATCAGTCTCTGAATCCTCCTCTGAGGAGCTCTCTGTAACCAGCAAGATGTCTGCTTCAGCAGGTAGCATTGTCTGCTCTGAATACCTTGTTTTCACTCCAGATACTTCCATCACGGCTTCAAATGGCTGATGCACAGGAAGAGTAGTTGAATATACAAACGTTATCGACAAATGGAACACGTAATAAAAAAATTATAGCATGATATAATTCACATACGTGATGATTGGCTAAACAGCATGGCATTGCACAATTCACATATATAATGCCTTTGCAACAAGATATCATTGCATAATTCACATATATAATGTCTTGCAACAAGATGGCCATGCGTAATTCACATATATGGTAATTAGACACTAAACAGGTGGCATTAACACAAAGCATGTCTAAACTAATCAAATGACATAGCAATGCAAGACACCATACGCACGATATGACCAACATAACCCTGCCAAGTTAGAACATACACCTCGGGGGAAGGGGGGAATAGGATTGGTCATCTGTCTCTGAATCCTCCTCTGAGGAGCTATGTGTAACCAGTGAGATATGCGCTTCTTCAGATAGCATAGTCTGCTCTGAAGACCTTCTTTTCACTCCAGAATTTGCCATCACCGTGTCAAATGGCTGATGCACACGAATGTACTAACATTGTTGACAAATATAATATATTACGGAAAAAAGGATGGCCTGATATAATTCACATATAAGATGACTGGCTAAGCAGGATGGCATAGCAAAATTCACATATATGATGCCTGGCTAAACAAGATGGGGTTGCATAATTCACATAAACGATGAATAAACTAAACAGATGGCATTCACACAAAGCATGTCTAAACTAAGCAGATAACATATTTGATGTATAAAGTAAGCAATGCAAGGCACCATATGCATGATATAACTAACATCAGCATGCCAAGTTAGAGCAAAGACCTCAGGGGGTAAATAGGAGTGGTCTTCTCCTTCCGAATCCCCCTCAGAACAGATATCTTCCTCTCGGTTACAATCTGAAATGGGTGGAGGGGGGCTGCCTTTGCACCTACCATGGAGCAACGTTTGCATGAAATTTTATTGTCACGCAAGGCTCGTCTCTTTTGCTCTACATGTTCAGTTCCATTGTGTACAATAATTGACATGCATAGGAATAAAACATAGTGAGATTATTCAAGGAGTGCATGAAGAAATCCAGAGTGATGGTAGCAACCAGTGGATAGACCCAAAACCAATGATAGCAGGCAGATAATGACTTTAGATAAAAAATACAGATAATGGCTTATTTACTGTTTGTTTCCCACCCAACATGAAACTCATAGTAGACACCAGAGATTAACTAGATAGTAGATAGATACTATTGATTGTGGCCCCGATATGTACCACTCAACCATTTAAAAACTCAAGTTTGACCATTAGTTTGGAGCTGACACAGAGTCTAATCGGTGAACATGACGATAAACTAGCATGTAATATTAAGCGATGCATGACGTAAGAAGACACGAAAGAGTGCGACCTCTCTTGTGGACCCGTGTAGTCCTCGAGGTCATCTGCTCGGTTGATGATGGTAATGAAGTTGTCATGGCTGCCCGCAGCGGGGAAGAAGATCTGAGGCGGCGAAAGACAGTCTGGAGGCCGGATCCCTACTGTGCTGGACCCTTCAGTTGTTGGAGCAGCTGAGCTGGGGTGGACGACGGCGCAGCAGGAGTGGGACAAACCACACAAGGTTTTCTTTGACAACTATATGTAAGAGAAGTAATTCTGTAAGGGCTCGTTTGAATTGGAGGATTCTAACAATGCAGGGATAGGAAATACACAGTAATAAGATAAGAATGCACGTGCAAAACAGAGAATTGAAAAACACAGGATTTCTGCCAATCCGGGTGTTTGGTTCACAAGAATTGGAAGATCACAGGATGCAAAGAAGCATGGTGAGATTAAGTCAAACCACAAGAAAATGTACGGTTATAATGTTATTATGCTACTATCTCTTAGTCTTGTGCTTCATGAATAGGAATTTAAAAAGGAGGACAAGTGGATATTAAAATTCCTATGGGTTTTTCTTTCAAGGAGACACTAAAGGAACAAATCCTACAGTTTTCCTTTGCTCCATTCCTTTGAACCAAATGCATGAATAGTAGTACCATAGGAGACTTTCCAATTCCTATGTTTTTCCTTCACTTTTCCTTTCAAGCACTGGCGATTCTAGTAGGCACGCTTGAGCAAGGAAAAGCCTACACTCAAAAAATGTTTTTGTGCTAGTTCTACTAATTTGGACCCAGGCCACTGCCCTACTAGATCAACTCCCAGGCCCATCGACAAATGCACAGCTCAAACGCGCAGAGATAAATAATGATGGTTGTAACATCCCAATTTTCAATTTGGATGTTATACATAGGTCATCATATGCATACCATATTTTATTTGCATTTTGGTTGTGAACCTAGAAATCTTAAGCAACTCAAGGACCCAAGGAGAGAGTTGGAGGTTTCACAAATTTTCATATTTGAATTTTCTCAAATTTGAAAAGAGGATCAAATTTGATTTTGATATTTTTCTCTCCAATTATTTCCAATATTAAAAATAAAAGAGAGAAGATAATATGACTTCTTCAAAAGAGAGGAATATTCGAGGAGAAATTTTAAAATCAAATTAAAATTTTATTTGGATTTTATTTGCTATTTTATTTGAATTAGAAAGATATGCAATTTTGAAAACTGCATTTTTAGGCCAGAAAAAGTTCACCTTGTTCTAAATATAAGACTTAGACGGTGAAAATTGTTTCTGGTATTTTTTAGAATTTTTTTATATTTTATTAGGATTTTTCTTTCGGGCGAAATTTATTAAAAAAAAGGTTTCAGACCGACCGGGCCGAAGGCCTAGCCGGCCCAGCAGGCCGCCGCCGCCTCCCCGCGCGGGAGAGTCCGCGCCGCCGCCGCCGTCCGAGCCCGGCCGGGGCACGCCACCCGAGGCCGAGCCGCCGCCCGGTGCCCCCTTTCCCAAGGCAGCCGCAGCCCCGCCCACTTTAAAGCCGGACCCCCCTCTCTCTCCTCACCACCGCCGCCTCCACCGCAAGCCGCCTACACCGCAAGCCACCGCCAGGAGCTGCAGCTGCCAGCCGCCACCGTCGCTGCCAGCCGCCTCGCGCCCGCCGCCCGCACCGCCCGCTGCCCCGCCTGAGGCCGCGCCGCCACCCCGCCGCCCCGCGCCGCTGTCCACCAGAGCCGCCGCCTCGCCGTCTTGTCGGAAACCGCCGGCGACCCCGCCGGTTTTTGCCAGTTTTTAGGTAAAAACCTAGATCACTTTTTTAGGTTTCGTCGGTTTATTTTTTTGGTTCAACGGTATTAGATTCGTTTTTTTAGGGTTCGCAAGTTAGCGAACGTTCTTGGGTTAGTTTGTTTTTTACGAACGCGTTCGTTAGTTAGGTTTTCAAAGCAAACACTCGTTCATTAGGTTTTTCTTTTTTTTTGGCTAGGGACCTATCCATGAATACTTTTATCATAGTTTAGTCCCTAATCTTCAAACCCTCGCATCTTTTTGCTCGTTCGTCCAAATCCAGTGAAACCAACGCCAAAATCTTCGTCTTGTTCCCCTCTTTCAAGATAATGAACTTGAACATTGTTTTGACAAATTAATAGTTGATTTCAAGAAGATTTGAATTCGAACTTCTTTTGATCATAGTTTGAGTTTCGTAGCTCTGATTCGACTGATTCTTTTTGCAAATCGAAGCTTTTCAGTTTGGATCTTTTTATTGAGTTTTACCCTTGCATCTTATGCTGGAATGCTTATGTATGCTATTGTTTGTTCACGATAGAGTTTCTGGAGTGCGAAGCGTGCTACTACGAGTTACTAGGGTTTTCAGATCGTCAGCAAGGCAAGTAACACTTTGATCATATCCCTTATTACCCAGTTTTTATGCATTAGCTTTAATCCTCAAACATTGCATCAGTAGGAACTGTTAAACAAGTGGGTATTCGGGAAGTAGTTGATGAGGTAGAACCTATAGTCTTTAATTCAAACCTTGGGAGTTACTTCTACCTTATGCTTATACTGCTATGCTATGCTCGTGGACGTGGTTTGGGCTTGAGAGATCCATGACAGATGTGAGAGTTTTAACTAATGGTTAAACTTAAGGTGTATACTTTGATACACATGTGGGTGGATTGGTTGAGGCACCCTGGAGCACCCAGTGGTTGTCTGGGCACCTGGAGCAATCCAGCGTTGTCCTGGGATATCCCGGAATACCCGTGTGATAATCCTATGGAATGCCAGCCAGGCTCAAAGGGATCATAAAATTATTCATGCTAGAAACTTCCGTGTGCAGCCACAAGCCATTATGGGCTCTGGCATAGTCTAGTAAGTTGTCTGACCTCTTTCAGTGGTAGGCTAGCAGATGTAGGGGATGTAGGTCGTACTGTCTACCCAGAGTAAAGAGTAAATGCTTCTGAAAGACTGTGTCTCGGTCATCCGTTTCTCAAACACCATGCAGTGCGAGAAATACAACGGAGGAGATCGAGTCTTGTGGGGAAAAGTGCGCAAACCTCTCCAGAGTGTATAAGCTAATCATGGTTAGCTGTGTCCCTGGTTATGGACATCTTGAGTATCTGGTACTTGAATTATTGATTTGATCTCATCACTCTAATTAATTAATTTGTTGGGTTGATGCTTATTCATTTGGGATTGAGTTGGAGGAACTTCTCAATGTTTTCAACAAACTTTGTAGTTAAATAAAATATATTCCTTTGTTGTAGGGACAAGCTAGCTTTCTACAAAAATAACCATAGAGCCTCCACCAGCCATATATGCATATAGCTGTAGTTGTTTCATGTTCATTGCTCTACAGTGTTATTTTGCCAGCATGTTCCATGTGCCGACCTGCACAGGCTGCAACTTATTATGTTGCAGAGTTTTCAGACGAAGAGTAAGGTGCGCTAGGTCGTTGTCATGCACTCAGCTATGCCGTTGGAGTTGATGGACTCATTTACCTTCGAAGCTTCCGCAGTTATCTTATTTAGATGGCCTTCGGCCATATTATTGTAATAAGTACTCTCTTTGAGACATTCGATGTAATAAGTGTGTGATTGCACTCTGTTATAAATCCTCGACTACTGTGTGTGTCAGCATTACCGATCCAGGGATGACACTTATACACAGAGATTTGACCGTTTGAGATCGGATCGCTACCAGATCGTATCAGAGCACACGCTGACTGTTGGTCGCGACCACTAAAATGAGCCATAGGACACTTTTCTCTACTCATTTCTGACGCTTCTCCACTTTCCACTCTATAGATGGCGGACCCAAGGAACAAGTTTGCTCAACCGGATGAAGACACCCCTTTTGGACGACACTTGAAGGAGGCCACTAAGTACCTGAGCATCGGAATACCAAGCTTCACCGGGACCTACACCGCCACTCTACCGGAAGAAGAGCGCTGGACAATTCGAGTACATGTTCCAGGATGGACATTCACACCAGTTACTGAGCCCATAGAGTTTTCCTTTGATGCACCAACCTGGAGCCTAGGAAGGAGCATGGCAGCTCACATCGCCATGGGACACATCGGCGAAGTTTACCACAAGGATCTTAAGGACACCATCTACCAGATATGTGGACGCCGAGATGAGCAATGGGAGATGATTTGCACCAGGAAGGACAAGTCCATTGTAGCCTACATCCAGGAGTTGAACCAACACATTCGTCCTCAGGAGAACCAGATGTGCGCCAGCATGATAGACCCGAAGAAGGTGATGACCCGGAACATGGAACTAGAAGAGGAACTCAAGTCTACACGCGATGGATATGAAGAGGAAATTGCAGTACTACTGGAGAAGAATGAAGACCTGAAGAAGAAGCTAGGAATTTTCATGGGAGATCCCACACCAGAGGAGGACAACCACCCAAAAGACTACACCATCATCGAGGACACCGACTCTGACCCCGACAGTGATGATGATTATGAAGACGAAGCTAGAGCAAATATCATGGAGTCTTCCTCCGATCAAAATTTCTAGTTGACCACCATATTATCAATAGTATTCCCCCATGTATATAGTTGTAGTCCGAGTATTTTGTAATGGTTGTTAGATCGATTGTATGCCCTTGTTTGAACCGAGTGGTGTGATATGAATGTGTTTGTCTCATGTGCCTATGGGTAGTGATTTCTCTTTAGACCTCACTCTATTCTAATCTCTCCCCTCTAAACCTATCAGATGCCTCCGAGACGTGACCCAGATTCGTCTTCCCACTGGAACTCACTCAGTTGATCCAACAACAGAATGCCTTGATGCAGCTACTAGTCCAGAACCAAGGCAACAACAACAGCAACAACAACCACCCACCGCCACCACCACCAGTTGACAACTTAGCCCGTTTTCTGAGGTTGAAACCGCCGATGTTTTCCAGTAGCACCGAGCGGATTGTTGCTGATGACTGGCTCCGCAGGATTGGAATGGAGCTGACCACCGCAGGTTGCACAGATGCTGAGAAGGTGCGCTTTGCCGCACATCAATTGGATGGACCCACAGCCTCATGGTGGAAGAATTACACAACCACTTTTCCCATAGCCAATGTCACATGGGATCAGTTTCAGCAAGCTTTCCGTACAGCCCATGTCTCAACTGGAGTTATGAGCATGAAGAAGCGTAAGTTTCGCAACTTACGCCAGGGAAATCGTACCGTGGCGCAGTATGTGGATGAGTTTAGTAAGTTAGCTCGCTATGCCCCAGATGATGTGGCCATAGATGCCGCAAAGCAGGAGAAGTTTATGGAATGGCTGAATGATGAACTGAGTATGTAGTTGATGGTGGCAACATTCAATAACTACCAGGAGTTGGTAGACATATCCATCATAACCATGGAGGCCACACTCACAATGGAGGGAGTTCGCATAACCATAGTGGCCCCAAGAATGGAATGGAGGAAACAACGGTCAGAACCGTTCCAACCCAGCAACACCCGCCAGGAAGGATCTAAGTCACATTACTTGTTTCAAGTACGGGAAGACTGGACACTATGCCACTGAATGTTCTGAAGCAAAGAATGGAAATGGCAATGGAAGCTCAGGGAAGAAGCCAAACCCTTTCACTAGAGGTCAGGTGAACCACATCAACGTGGAGGAGGTTCATTGAGAATTTTTCCAAGATTGCGAAACCCATGACAGAGTTGTTGAAGAAGGACACCAAGTTTAAATGGACCGAAGATTTAGAAGCCAGTTTTCAGGAGTTGAAGAAATGTTTGGTTACAGCCCCAGTGCCTATTCTTCCGGATATACACAAGGATTTCCAAGTATATTGGGATGCTTCTCGCCTAGGACTTGGAGGTGTACTTATGCAAGATGGAAGAGTTGTTTCATATGCCTCACGTCAGCTTCGACCTCATGAGTTGAACTATGCCACACATGATTTGGAGTTAGCAGCCGTAGTGCATGCGCTCAAGACCTGGAGACATTTTCTTATTGGAAACCATTGTGATGTATATACGGACCATAAGAGTTTAAAGTATATCTTCACACAGAAGGAGTTGAATCTCAGGCGGAGGAGGTTGGAGCTCATAAAGGATTATGAAATGAAGCTGCATTATCATCCAGGAAAGGCCAATGTCGTAGCAGACGCTTTAAGCCGCAAGAGGTATGTCAATACCCTCGTAAGCGGAGGATTACCGCAGGAGTAAGTCGATGATCTCAAGGAACTTCATTTGGAGATAGTTCCAAGAGTTTTTGTTGCAACAACGGAGGTTCAGTCTACATTATTGGGAAAGATTCGAGAAGCTCAGAAGGATGTTAAGGAAATTACTGAGATAAAGGAGAAAATGAGCTAATGCAAAGCCAAAGGTTTTCGTGAGGATGAGCACGAAACTTTATTGTTTGAGGATCGGGTTTATGTGCCCAATGACCCAGAGATCAGGAAGTTAATACTTCAGGAGGCTAACGACTCGCCATACTCAATACACCCCGGAAACACCAAGGTGTATTTGGATTTGAAGGAACGTTTCTGGTGGACAGGTATGAAGAAGGATACCGCCAAGTATGTAGCAGTATGTGATGTATGTCAGAGAGTGAAGGCAGAACACCAGAAGCCAGCAGGATTACTACAGCCTATGCCGATACCCGAATGGAAGTGGGACAAGCTTGGCATGGATTTCATCACCGGATTACCCAGGACACGATCGGATATGATTCTATCTGGGTAGTAGTTGATCGCTTGACCAAGGTAGCTCACTTTATCCTAGTGAAAACCACGTATACAAGCGCGAAGTTGGCCAAGATATACATCACCAGGATCGTATGTCTGCATGGAGTTCCAAGGATCATCGTATCAGATAGAGGGACACAGTTTACCTCGAAGTTTTGGAATCAGCTACACCAGATTTTGGGTACCAGGCTAGATTTTAGTACAGCCTTTCATCTGCAGACAGATGGACAAACCGAGAGAGTCAACCAGATTCTAGAGGACATGTTGAGAGCTTGTGCGCTAGATTATGGATCTAGTTGGGATGATAAATTGCGTTACGCAGAGTTCTCCTACAACAACAGTTATCTAGCTAGTTTGAAGATGGACCCTTTCGAAGCTTTGTATGGGAGAAGGTGCAGGACACCATTGATGTGGGATGAAGTAGGAGACCGTCAGTTGTTCGGACCAGATTCGATCAAAGAGTCTGAAAAGAAGGTTAAGTTGATTCGTTATAGACTGAAGGTAGCTCAGTCCATGCAGAAGAGTTATGCCGATACAAAACGCAAGGAGGTAGTTTATGAAATGGGAGACCGAGCATATCTTCGTGTGTCACTACTGCGAGGAGTGAAATGATTTGGAGTTAAGGGGAAGCTAGCCCCGAGATTTGTAGGACCGTACCGAGTTTTGGAGCGTATGGGAGAGGTTGCCTACAATTTGGAGCTACCCGAAGGATTGTCAGGAGTACATTATGTGTTTCATGTTTCCCAGTTGAAGAAGTGCCATGCTGAGATGGCCGATATTCCTCTAAGAGACACAGTGCCCCTGGAAGCAATTCAGTTGGAGAGTGATCAAACCTACGAGGAGAAACCTGTCAAGATTCTTGAGTTTGCCAGTCAAGGTACCCGCATCAAGGTAATCAAGTTTTGCAAGGTTCAGTGGAGCCACCATACCGAGGATGAAGCCACCTGGGAACGAGAAGAAGACCTACGGAAAGACCACCCACACCTATTTTCTAGCCAACCCGAATCTCGAGGGCGAGATTCATCTTAAGGGGGGTAGGTTTGTAACATCCCAATTTTCAATTTCGATGTTATACATAGGTCATCATATGCATACCGTATATTATTTGCATTTTGGTTGTGATCCTAGAAATCTTAAGAAACTAAAGGAACCAAGGAGAGAGTTGGAGGTTTCACAAATTTTCATATTTGAATTTTCTCAAATTTGGAAAGAGGATAAAATTTGATTTTGATATTTTTCTCTCCACTTATTTCCAACATTAAAAATAAAAGAGAGAAGATAATATGACTTCTTCAAAAGAGAGGAATATTGGAGAAGAAATTTTAAAATCAAATTAAATTTTTATTTGGATTTTATGTGCTATTTTATTTGAATTAGAAAAATATGCATTTTTTAAAACTGCATTTTTAGGCCAGAAAAATGTTCACCTTGTTTTAAATATTAGACTTAGACGGCGAAAATTGTTTCTGATATTTTTTTAGAATCATTTTTATATTTTATTAGGATTTTGCTTTCGGGCGAAATTTATTTTAAAAAAAGTTCCAAACCGATCGGGCCGAAAGCCCAGTCCGCCCAGCAGGCCGCCGCCGCCTCCCCGCGCGGGAGAGTCCGCGCCGCCGCCGCCGTCCGAGTCCGGCCGGGGCACTCCTCCCGAGGCGGAGCCACCCCCGGCGCCCCCTTTCCCAAGGCAGCCGCCGCCCCGCCCCATCTTTAAAGCCGGACCCCCCTCTCTCTCCTCACCGCCGCCGCCTCCACCGCAAGCCGCCGCCGCCGTTGCGCTGCCGCCCGCATCGCCCGCTACCTCGGCGCCACCCCGCAGCCCCGCGCCAAACCGCGCCGCTGTCCGCCAGAGCCGCCGCCTCGTTCTCTCGCCGGAAACCGCCGCCGACCCCGCTGGTTTTCTCCGTTTTTTAGGTAAAAACCTAGATCGATTTTTTTATGTTTCGTCGGCTTATTTTTTTCGGTTCAATGGTTTTAGATTGGTTTTTTTAGGGTTCGCAAGTTAACGAACGTTCTTGGGTTAGTTCGTTTTTAACGAACGTGTTCGATAGTTAGGTTTTCATAGCTTACGTTCGTTCATTAGGTTTTTCCTTTAATTTTTTATTTTCAGCTAGGGACCTATCCATGAATACTTTTATCATAGTTTAGTCCCTAATCTTCAAACCCTCGCAACTTTTTGCTCGTTCATCCAAATCTAGTGAAACCAATGCCAAAATCTTCGTCTTGATCCCCTCTTTCCAGATAATCAACTTGAACATGGCTTTGAAAAAATAAAATTTGGTTTCAAGCAGATTTGAATTCGAAGTTCTTTTGATCATAGTTTGAGTTTCGTAGCTCTGATTCGATTGATTCTTTTTGCAAATCGAATCTTTTCAGTTGAACTTTCAGTTTGGATATTTTCATGGAGTTTTACCCTTGCATCTTATGCTGGAGTGCTTATGTATGCTATTGTTTGTTCACGATAGAGTCTCCGGAGTGCGAAGCGTGCTACTACGAGTCACTAGGGTTTTCAGATCGTCACCCAGGCAAGTAACACTTTGATCATATCCCTTATTACCCAGTTTTTATGCATTAGTTTCAATCCTCAAACATTGCATGAGTAGGAACTGTTTAACATGTGGGTATTCAGGAAGTAGTTGATTAGGTAGAACCTATCGTCTTTAATTCAAACCCTGGGAGTTACTTCTACATTATGCTTATACTGCTATGCTATGCTCGTAGACGTGGTTTGGGTTTGAGAGATCCATGACAGATGTGAGAGTTTTAGCTAATGGTTAAACTTAAGGTGGATACTTTAATACACATCTGGGTGGATTGGTTGAGGCACCCTGGAGCACCCAGTGGTTTTCTGGGCACCTGAAGCAATCAGCGTTGTCCTGGGATATCCCGGAGTACCCGTGTGATCATCCTATGGAATGCCACCCAGGCTCAAAGGGATCATAAAATTATTCATGCTGGAAACTTCCGTGTGCACCCACAAGCCATTATGGGCTCTGGCATAGTCGAGTAAGTTGTGTGACATCTTTCAGTGGTAGGCTAGTAGATGTAGGGGATGTAGGTGGTACTGTCTACCCAGAGTAAAGAGTAAATGCTTCTGAAAGACTGTGTCTCGGTCATCCGTTTCTCAAACACCATGAAGTGCGAGAAATACAACAGAGGAGATCGAGTCTTGTGGGGAAAAGTGCGCAAACCTCTGCAGAGTGTATAAACTAATCATGGTTAGCCGTGTCCCCGCTTATGGACATCTTGAGTAGCTGGTACTTGAATTATTGATTTGATCTCATCACTCTAATTAATTAATTTGTTGGGTTGATGATTATTAATTTGGGATTGAGTAGGAGGAACCTTCTCAATGTTTTCAACAAACTTTGTAGAATAAAATATATTCCTTTGTTGTAGGAAAAAACTAGCTTTCTGCGAAAATAACCATAGAGCCTCCACCAGCCATGTATGCATATAGCTATAGTTGTTTCATGTTCATTGCTCTACAGTGTTATTTTGCCAGCATATTCCATCTGCTGACCTACACAGGCTGCAACGTATTATGTTGCAGAGTTTTCAGACGAAGAGTAAGGTGCGCTAGGTCGTTGTCATGCACTCAGCTATGCCATTGGAGTTGATGGACTCATTTACCTTCGAAGCTTCCGCAGTTATCTTTTTTAGATGGCCTTTAGCCATATTATTGTAATAAGTACTCTCTTTTAGACATTCGATGTAATAAGTGTGTGATTGCACTCTGTTATAAATCCTCGAGTACTGTGTGTGTCAGCATTACCTATCCAGGGATGACACTTATACACAGAGATTTGACCGTCTAAGGTCGGATCGCTACAATGGCGTTCAAGAGAGTCCATCACGGATAGCTAAGTCGCCTCGTACCTCACTGCTTGTCATATAGTAGGAGAAACTAATCGTATTTCACGTTACTACATGTGCTCAGTGGACAATATATATAACATGTAGGGTAAAAAAGAGATGCAACAAGTGTACAACCTCTTTGGCGAAGCCATGTCGATCTCAGCATGATTGGGTTGGTCGGTGAGGATGATCCGGCTGACTTGGTTGCCGGAGGAGGGGAAGAAGATCTTAGGCATCTTAAGATGGAGCCCGGGGTACTGCTCCACTGTGATGGAGGGTTTCGTCGTTGGAGCAGCTCCGGTGAGTTGTACAACGCCGAGGCTGAAGCAGGACAAGAGAGACAAAGTTAACCTGAGTGGAATTGTAATAGCATCTCCAATAGATGACGTAAAATACATAACCACAAAGTGCTAGATGTAAAATACATCGGCCGCTCGTCTCTGAACTTAACTGTTGAAACTGAATTTAACTGTCGAGACTAAACTTAACTGTCGAAACTGAATTTTGTTGTCGAAACTGAATTTTACTGTCGAAACTGAACGCAATAGTAGCAGAAAAGCAGTAGCAGTAGCGCGTGCGAGAGCCGGGGCAGCTGGTCGTGTAGCATCATCAGTCGACTGACACCACCGGCCAAACCCGCCGCCCGCAGCCGACGGTGCACCGCCCGGCCCGCCCCGAAACCACTCCCCACCGCCGGTCCGCCGCCGCCCCGGCCATCCCTCTAGCCCCCCCCCCTTGCCGTCCTTTTTCTCCGGCGATCCCCATGCCACCGCCCCACCACCGCCGGCGACCACCGCCCCCACCCTGAACCCTAAGATAGATAGTGGGGTACCTCTCTGGCGAGCCCCCCCTCCCTGCTGCATCTGGTTCTTCCTTAACTCCGGCGATCCCCCCACCTCCTGAAAATCGACTGACCCAAAAGTCGATTCAGTCAACTGAAGTGTAGCCAAATTGGAGCAGCATCGCAAGCAAGAGCAAGAGCGAGAGCAGGAACATCAGCAAGAGCAAGAGCAATAGCAAGAGCAGACCAGGTAGGCGACCGAGAGCAAGAGCAGAGCAGCAGCGTGAGCGAGAGCTAAAGCAGCAGCAGCTCCTACTGATATGGACGTTGCCGCCGAGGGAGCGACGCCGTGGAGGAAGAGGCCGGCGACGCCGCCGTGGATGGAGCCGCACCATGTCGGCTCGGGATTGAGGACCGGCAGCACCATGAGATCGAATGAAGAAGAAAATGTGGCAATTAGCGTACAACCTCTTTGGTGGCGCCGATTAGGCCTCAGCTTCATCCGAGGAAACGGTGATGATGATACTTTTCCGGTGGTGCAGGTGAAGACGAGGTGTGGGAATGGAGGTGGCGCGAAAGACGAGGGGAACGTCGGGGCAGCTCATTGGAGGTGGTGGACGGGGTGGCTGAACTGGCGGGACGATGAGATCGATGACGAATCCTCATCCGGTACGGTGGATGAGGGACGTCGAGGTGTTGCTGTGGATGACGTCGTCGGGGAAGAGGCTCCGGCTGGGTGGCGGACGGAGGAGGGTGTGGGGCTTCGCGGGTTTTCGCGGCCTTGGTGTATGAATGGGTGGGCTGATGGGATGGGAGTGGGGAACCATGGCTTAGGGACGCGCTTGTTCGAAATGTGGGGTAAGTTACGAAAGTACCCCCACTGATTTGTGCTAGGCGGTTCTTTCGGTTCAGGGGTTTCACGGGCATTTCGCGTGTCGGGATTTCGCAGGAGGTGGGAGTTTTCGCGCACGTTGTAATTTTGGGATAGCAAGGCGCGGGTTGAGATGGAGGGAGTTTTTGGAGCACAACGAGACAAAGATATATCTTTAGTATTTCGGGTAACAAGGTGCGGGTTCAAATTTCCGGACAAGCCTAGCGTGTACTGTACCAAATCAATTCGCACTTCCGTTGATGGAAAAACAAAAAGAAATCAATTCGCACGACACAAGAGAGTGTAGTCCCGTGTACTGTACCAAATCAATTCACACTACAAATGCAATTCAAAACTTTGAATTCATGTTATGTTCAATTAAAATATTTCGCTACGTGTATAATGCATGCAACCTGCTACTGAAATGAACGTTTTAGTGCATTCCAAACGTATATACTACCGCTTCAATATGAACTAAATTTGAATTCATTTCTCTATTTGAATAAGATCTGCAATAATGATTGTTGTGAAGTCAAACCATTTGAATTCGTTTCTCTATTTTAATAAAATCTACAATCATCATTATTGTCAAGTTAAACCATTGTTTGTGTATTATCTTCACAGCACACCACATGATTACTGTCGAGTTAGATATGAACTATGTGTACTATATGAACTCAAACTCGATTTTTTGAATCCACTTTATGTTGATTTCAAATCACAGTACATTTCAAGCTCTAGCTAGATCTTCATAATCTAAACCATGTCTCATATGTATAATGTGTTTATCACATAATGTATGGTGCCCCGCCCCCTACTCCTACAAGTATTTAGATGTGAGTTGCAAACACCACACATTACCACAAATTCAAATAAAATTCGAGATTGTTTGATATATAGTATTGTTTAGATTGTTCGATATTTAGTTGTAAGCTGCAAACGCCACACATTATCACAAATTCAAATAAAATGTGAGATTGTTCGATGTATATTATGGTTTAGATTGTTCGACATTTAGCTGTGAGTTGCAAACGCCATGCATTATCACGTTATGGTATAACATGTGCAAAACCACAGCACGCGTACCACCGCTATATTCATGCATGCATGCATATGTTTATAACACTATCGTCTCCTATTCAAATATATGAATCCACTTTCATATCAAATTATCATCTTTGTTAGTCTCTTACACCCACACAATCCTGTAACCTTTGTAGCTAGCACTAACTTTCTCTCATGCATGCACACGCCCTCCTCGCCCTCCCCCTCCCTCAGCATTCTATCCATCGCGCACATTCATTTTTTTTCCTTAGGTCATTCTCCCACAGTCTCCACAACTCCTTTCCGACACACACCGACCGATAAACCTCTCCAGCGATGTCTACCTACAACATACACACAGACACCTTCCATCTCCTCCTTTCTGTGTCCATGCCTCGTGTCTCCCATACGGTCCCACACACGTGTAAACTCTCGCCTCTCTTTTCATTGATCTCACAATCGCACACTCCTCCCATATCTAGCTAGTAGCTCGGCCTCTCGCACCACCTCCTAGCTCCATTCTCTCCGTCTATCCATCTCGCTTGGCCTTATTTGCCTCTAACAAATGGATGTACACCAACGATCTCCCGCTATACATATAGCTAGCTAGGTCCTTATAAATCGTTTTTCCCCATGCGTCAATCGATCTACCTCATTAGTTATGTCTCTCCCTTCCTCCGAGAAACAACAATTGATCTACCGATCTAGTTAGGTTTGTTTACCAAACACATGGTTCCCTACATCATCCATGCATGCGTCCCGACACATCTATCACGCACAGGCACAAACAGAAACATCCCACTCTTATTGATAATATTGCAGTACTACCCTCAGTTTGTCTAGTAGGCCTCTCCCACCATCTTCGACAAGCAACTCCATCACCCATCCAACACTCTACCCCTCCCCCTCCCTCCCTCTCTCCTCTCTCTCTCTCTCTCTCTCTCTCTCTCTCTGTCCCAACCTATTTCCTTTCCTTCAGTTATGTATGGATGTCGACTGATCTCCCTCAAGACATAGTTGGGTCTCTCCTTCTCAACACATATACGGGTCGTTCTACCTCTCTAGTTATGCCTCTGCCTCCCCTCTCCTCCCCCCCACACACCGATACATCTAGCGCTCTAGTCATGTCTCCCTGCCACACACAAACTTGCCCTGTGCCCTCTGACGTTCTGGTAGGTCAGTCGCCCTATATCTTTGACTTGCACACACACAATTTCAATGACCCTCTTCATCGATCCCACTTGATCCTCTCTTCGACTCTATCGATATCTATGACCCCTCCCTCTCTTCTCATGGATCGCCCCCTCTATATATGATATCGATAGGCCTCTATTACACACACATTGCATGTGTCAAATTTTTGTTTGAGATGTCATCGACACATATTCCCACAAATACATTCATGAAATCACCCCCCAAACAAAAAACACTCACGAACACACATGCCATCTGTCTAGGTTTGTATCTCTCTCACACACACCCACGTAGGTGGGGGGCTTGCACGAAGAGAAGAGGTGCACGCACGGCGCACGTACTCTTGTCTCTTTCCCAACCACACCCGTGCGGGTACACGGTGGAGCTCATTTCAGTACGAAAAGGCAGCCCACGTGGTAATTTGACACATGTACTGGTTGTCCACTTGATGGAGGATCGTCTACCACGGGTGAACAAACAAATTGCGACTTGACGCATTATGTTAAAAAAGAGGCAAACCATGTGGGGCTTACCTTAGAGGCAATGCTCTATACACTCGAGATGCTCGGTGCGTATTACTTTTGATGTGTCCTCTCAACTCGCAGAACAAGGAGAAGCTTGCTTAGTACACCATCTCCCCCGTCCACGGGCGCGGTGGCTCGTAGGACGAGGTGAAGCTTGCTTACTACGCCTTACGCCCGCTCCCTCGCCCACGCGCGCGGTGACTCACAGGACGAGGAGAAAATTTTACTACTCCCTCCGTTTACTCCTCGTCCCTACCTTCGTTAGAGAGATTATCATATTGTTTGGAATATATGTCCTTTAGTAGATTTCAATTTGAACTACTAGTACATACTCCAAACACCGATGTATATAGACGTATTTTAGTGTAGATTCACTCATTTTGCTCCGTATGTAGTCAATATTGAAAAGGACGTAATAGTACGCACTCTCCCTCGCCCACGTGGTGGACGTGCAGCAATTCATTTGGTCTCATATAGCCAGAACGATATATACTGCAGTACCATTATTGCTCATCTTCCCGAAGAGGCGAAGAGCCAATCGCAAGGTTAGTATTTTGAAAGCGCAAGGTTTATAAAAGAACGAGTAGTAGTAGTAATAGTAGTACGTACCAGTTCTACATACTGTACGAGGAAGAAGGCAACAAGATGTATGTTTTGCGTGACAGTCTCTTCTTACAGGACGTGCTAGACCTAGTGGACCTCATTGTTGCAATGGGACTACTCCCTATCATAGATGGCACGATTTAGAGTGGTGGGCAGCAGGCATAATTCGGAGCTACTTAGTCTTAAACCCCATGAAGAAGTCCCATCGAAAGGAATAGCCATCCTCTACACGTGCTCCTATGTAAAATGAGTAAATGAGACAAAAAGAGAAAGAGACAAAGTAAAAAAAATCACCAGCCTTAGATCCAGCCCTATTGTATCAGTGAATCATATTTCTACGTCATGATTGACATGGCAATATTATTAACCATGCTACAGAGGTAGAAACGGACTTTTATTTATTCGCGGTGGTAGCAGCGGATGGATATTAAGCGAGGACTGAAATGATGCCTGCCTCCTCGGTCAAACATAGAGAAAGGTGGGCCTCGTGATTTCACGGCTTATTAGTCATTATTACTGCCTATACTCTTTGCCCATATATAATAACCGCGTGGTAGTACAGTAGTGGGCTATACTTTTAATAACCATGCTCGAAGAGAAGAGGTGCACGCACCCACGCACGTAGTGTACTAGTGGCACTCTTTGCGTGTTCCCCAACCACACACGTGACACGGTGGAGCTCATTTCTGTAAGATGATGCAGCCCACGTGATAATTTGACGCATCTAGTAGTAGTTACTCACTTATAAATAATGGAGGGTCAGGAACCATGCATGAACGGTGCCGCGTCATTTATAAATAAAGTTTTTTTCTTCAGTGGCACATACGCAATATAAGTAGGTTCATATGGAGAGAAAAGGAAACCGCTCCACTATATACATAGCTAGGACGAGGCTACACGGTTGCTTGCTGGGGTTGCTCTCTTCACACTCTCTCGCACAAAATGACTGTGGCCACATCTCTAACATCCCGGCGGATCACGTCCATCGGGGGAAGGGGCGGATGCTTAGTGTAGATGCGGTCGCCGTCGCCGACGGCGAAAACCCACTGTCGGCACGTCCCGATCAGGGGTCCCCGCCGTTGTCTCTCACAAAGCCGGTGAGGTTGCCTTCGTCCCTTGCTCACTGCCGCGACATGGGCAGTTGTCGTCTCCCGCCGCCCACCTCTAGGTTGAGCTACGTCCTGACATCCCTCAAGTACAACTTCCTTTACAGCCGGCTTGCACCACTGCTCCAGCTGCCCACATCACTCCATGTGGGTATTTCTCTACTTCTTTCCCAAGACATACCTCTACTGGCTTCTACGTACTGTATTTGTGATGAGTTTATGTCTCATCAACTAGTCCCAGTAATCCTACTATAATCATGGTTCTTCAATTTCTTTGCCACACGGATGCTCATCTCGATTTTGGTGAAACTGCACAAAATGATCCGATGGTCAAAGGGTTGCAAACATCATTTCTTGGGAAGCTCCAACGTTGCCAGCAAATTAAAGCCTGGTTAGGGTTTACAGTTCAAGGGCTAGGGACTGCATGGATCATTTTTTTTCTTTAGCTGTCTATGTTCCAAAATAAGTGTCAACTTTAGTAGTAGTACAAGTTTGTACTAAAGTTTGCATAAAATTGAGACACTTATTTTGGAATGGAGGGAGTACATATTGGCTATGATCTGTCAATCATTGAGATGCAATAGCATGCATGTTACTCTCCTTTGTATTTGATGAAATATTGCAACGGGCAACCTTGGACGCAAGATAGATGAAACAGAAGCTGGAAGCTTCATAGCATTGTACAAATTTATCTCGCTGAGAAATTACAGTACATACTATATATACTAGTACAGTACAATGTAAAGAGTTAGGTGTCGCACGGTGTCCAGAAAATATGGTGATAGTGTGAGATGGGCCATGTAGTCATCGAGCCTGCGTGTTTTCACTGCTTTTGCACTTCTCCGCTGTAAGAATGGAGATAATTGTAATCTAGTAGTACCTCCTTTCGCTGAAAGCGTGGGACATCCAACAGTCGTACCACCTCAGTAATAATGACCAATGAGCCGTCAAATCCCATAGACCCAGCAGTAAGTTGGACGGATGAAGCAACCATCACTCTTGAATCCACTTCTCCCTGCAACACAGGCGCCAGTGAGAGGCTGCATCCGCTCTGCCCGGTCATGAATGCGGCACCAATTCTTTGGAGCGGCGCTGACCATTTCGGGTGGGAAGCACGCGCGGGCGATGAAGGGGCTTTGGGTAGGCCAGGCTGGTCAGGAGTGGGCGTGGCAGCTGTCTACCTATCCCGGCCGGACTCCCGGAAACGAGAGGATGCACCGACTCTCGCGGCTAAATCGTACACTACACACCATCTCTCTGTAGGAGTAGGTAGATGTGTCGCTCTCTCTAACACACACATGCTGTTAAAGACACACACACACACGCCAAGGTAAAATGAGTCTCTATCTCAATTAATGAAGACTTGCATGTTACCATCCATATGTTACTACCCACTATGAAGGTAGTAACATAGACTAGTAACATATGGATGTTACCAGTCCAAGTTACTCACCACTATGACCAGCCTAGGAATGTAACCAAACGCTCCATACTCTGCCTTGTTATCTCCCCCGGAAACCCAATGCATGGAGCGCAACTACGCGTTGATCAGTCAAGAAATCAAAGTCGGCTTGCATGCGAGTTAATACGTGGCCCTGCATTGTAGCTAAAACGACATCTCTTAGTTGTTGTGATTAATTGTTGCATTTAGAGACAGAAATCAGGGCTTTGATTGGAGGAAGGATCGGTCAAGTTTCTCCTTCTCCTCCAATCTGCTTGCACCTTGGTCCCGCTGCACGTTCTAACGTGACTTATTACACCTAGACGGAGGGAATAGTACGAGATACGGTGGCACACTGACTTAGGTCGAATACAAGTGCTCAAAATTGTGTGCATGTTATAATAAGGATTCACTTAAAATAGTACGTGAGCGAACAGAGGGATCAATTGGACAGTATTCACGAGCAGTAGCGAGATGTGTGAGGTAAGATACACCGCTCGCACTTTTATTTTTTCTTATTAATTTGTTTGTTTCACCCTCTGACTGGTCGAACCCAACGTAGTACGTGGAGAGAGGTAAGGTGACTAAGGCTGCATTATTTTTGTACTACCAACACTACTTTAAATCCCAAAAGACCTTACCACCAAAGCCACATGAAACGATTACGATTTAAATCCCAATGACTCCCACACACAAAAAAACACGGCGTGCTTGTCACACGAATGCAGGAATGTATAAAAGGTTATTATCCTCTCGTTAAACATAACGTGAGGGTGGTGTAGCTGGTTAGCCTGTTTGCTCATCAAACTTGAGGTCTCGGGTTCGATAACCACACTTGAGCATAATTTTGTTTTTGTTCGACTTCTTTCTTCCACCCAATGACAGGTAGGCCCCGCATGACAGTGAGAGAAAGTGATCTGGGGAGGTGCGAGGAGGATTCTTTGACTGGTCAAAATGGATGGATACGGAGCTATACGATCTCGGCCTCGGCGCTTGTTTTCTAGGGTTTGCACTCTTCACACTCTCTCTCCACTATATATATATACACGCTGGAGCCTCAGCGCTTGTAGTTGCTCTCTTCACACTCTCTCGCCCTCCAGATCTAAACAAGATTTCGTTGGCCTGTCTCTCTCCCCTCACTGCTGGTCAAAGAGCCGGCAGGATCCGTCTGCCGGGAAGGGGAGGAGGCTTAACACTGTCGCCGTCGGCGGGGGAGGGAATCCACTACCGGTGCATCGGTTCTCTTTCACCCAGCAGCGGCGTGGGAGGGCCTTCGACCCCTTCTTCCTTGCCGCCGTACATAGCGTGGGCAGAACGGCCTTCGGTCGCCCACCGAACCACACCCCAAGAACCTTAAGGTATAATTTACTTATTCCACATGCATTGCTCTAGCTGCATGTGGACTTTTTCCGCTTCTGCACCCGAATCTAGGTGTTGGATCAAACAAGAAAGTAGTGGGGAAAGTTGTATAGCATGAATCTAGGACGTGGTTCAAAGAGGAAAGGAAGGGGGAAAGTAGTGGGGAAATTTGTATAGCATGAATCTAGGACGTGGTTCAAAGAGGAAAGGAAGGGGGGAAAGTAGTGGGGAAAGTTGTATATCATGAATCTAGGGCGTGGTTCAAAGAGGAAAGGAAGGGGGGAAAGTACTAGTATGGACTGGCTATCCAGCACCTACGTTGCTCAAAAAGGGAAAACAATGACAAACGCAGTACACACATCTGTAATGAACTGATCTCTTTTTTTCGGGGGACAAGGCTGTAGAGTTTGAGTAGGACTAGATTTGCTGCGTTCACATAGGGAAAGGTGTCTAAAGATAAGAAAACTGGGACCAATACGAATATGCTCCTTGGTTGTTTGTTCTTTGTTGCAACAGACTGTGCATCACCCCTTCATACATCGGTAGATGCACATGGTGATGGTGAGTCCATTGTCCCGTGCAACTCTTTAGATATTTTTAATCTAAGGCCCTATTTGGTTAAAAAGTCCTAGGACTTTTTTAGTCCCAACTAAAATGTCCCTAGCCCCTACCTGCTTGGTTCCGAGGACTATACATGGACTAGAGGTTATTAAATGACATGCTAAAAGACCATGTTACCCCTAGTAAAGAACTAATAGAGGTAAGGTGCGATGCAGGGCAGGGGCAACTATTGGAAAAAGTCCCAAAAAGACTCTCCCTCGGAGTCTTCATTCTTTAATCCCAAATGCGCAGTTTTAGTCCCTAAAAGTCCCTCCTGTTTGGTTTAGATGGGACTGAAAGGGACTTTGTTTAGTCCCTACATCAAAAAGTCCCTTTAAGCAAACACCCTCTAGTAATGCCGTCGGAAAATTGATGCAATGCCACAGTTAAAAACTAATTACATGTTTAACGAATTTTATTGTTAATATAATCTCTTTGTTAATATGAATCAATGCCACCGCTTCAGAAATGCTGCTGTCTTGCTTTCTTTCCCATTTAGATAAGTTAGATTCTTCTTTTTGTTGGCTTCTGTGTCATCCACCATTATTGACCACTTGTTGTTTCCTTTGCACCTCTGTTTAAACAAGGTTATCTACTTCACCTCGTTGCTATTGTGACCTTTTGTTGCACTGCACAAAACACTTTTGTTTTAAGAGTGTTTTGTGTAGTTCAACCAAAATGTCACACCAACAATGTTGCTTGATTGCTTCATCTTAGTGGAACTGCACAAGAGGAGATCTTACTTCCTATCCGTGTTGGCAAATTTGGTTCAGATCTTCTTCTTGTGAGTTGTTTGAATTCCACGTCATCAGAGGTTAGTACTAGCCTTCTTTCACACGATTGTGCAGTGTGCTTTCATATGTTGTGCTACTTGTACGGTAATCTTGCATGATTTTAGTGAACTGCACAAATGGAGACAAGACTTCCAATCTGTATGTGCACCGTAATATCCCATTGAGGTAATATAAGGATATTTCTCAACTTTTGGCCTCTATTTTTCCACTTTCATCAGGAAATTATTGTCGTTGTTTAGTGTTATACTTGTGCTCCCTAGTTGACATGCCAAATCTTACATTGAAGGCGAAGCTTGTCTGTTATTGAACCAAGTGATTAAGGGGAAGAACAAGCGGAAGAAAAACAGAAATCAACTCCTGGTGTTGTAATGAAGCACTGGAACTGTGATGACACAAGTAATGATATAGTTTTGCATGTTAATTTATTGCTATGGCTAGAACGAGCAATTGTTCTGCCACTGATTTGATGCCAGTCTTAATGTAATATGTAATTATCTCTACTTGTGCAAATAGGGATCTTCTTTGAAGATACCATATATGTTAGTGGAACTGCACAAGAAGATCTTGGAAACATTAAACTAATCGAGGAGTATATAGTAAGCATGGCAACCACAGTAGATAACAACAAATGGTTCTGGAGAAGTGCTTGATCTGTATGCTCTACACAATAAGCCCCGTGACAAAGGTTGGTACTCGCCCACGGATTTCATCCATATGATTGAGCTTTGTCATTTCTATTGGTGTTGTGCTACTGTTTAGATACTGTCATGAGAACGTGGTATTGTCCTTGAGAAGTGCTTCATCTGTGTTGTTTTAAATATTTTCTTTCCTTTTTTTGACCAAACAGGGATGCTAGCATTTAGTTCTCCTCTTGTCTTTGCACAACAGGATCATCCTCCTCTGAAGAAGAATATGGCGTACGTGAAGTGACTAGTTCCAATTATGCCAGGATGACGAAGGCATGTCTATCTTCTCATCAGAAGGAGCAGCTGAAGGATGGTTACATTAATCCCCACAAGACCAAACTAACTTCAACTCAGAAGGACTAACAGATCTGCATGTTTTTTGCTGCGATGCACAAGTACAATGTTGTTCTAGGATTATTTCCAATGAGTTTCTTTTTTAAAGTGTGCTCTACATGGACCATGTAGATGCCTGTTTAAACTGTCAATTCATAGTACAGTTTGCTTTATACTAATCACTTTTTTGTATTTGTGCAAACAGGGGTACTCTGCTTGATTTCAATGGGAACTGCACAAAATGTTCATGAATACATCGAATCATTCATTTCCACCACAAGAAAGGAGGTGCCGATATGTTCAAGGCGTTGCAACATATAAAGGCGAAATCATACAAGCTACGCGCAAATTTGGTTGATTTTGGTGGAACTACACAAAAAGAACAACTGGTTGATTTAGCACGAGGTGCCATGTCAATGTCCAAACTGATGGCAAACCCTGCTCATTCCACAATCGTAGGCATTTGATATTTTGGAATGGGAAAACCTTGTCAAAGTTTGCTCATTGATGTACGCAAAACAACACGCATTTGACATTTTGGAATGGGACAACCTTGTCAAATTTTGCTCATTGATGTTAGCAAGAAGACATGCGTTTGATATTTTCGAATGGGACGCCCTTTGCTGTCAGCAGCATCGATCGATTTTTCTTTAGTGTTTAGTTGTGAAGTAAATATTGGCTCTGACATGTGAATCGCTGAGATGCATTATCATCGATTGTTTTGAATGTTCTCTATGAATTGTCAGGCCTGTGTGTTTGATTGCAATGTACAAAAAATAGATGACTACAAGGACCTACCATATATTTGTTGTAAAATGGGACCAGGTTATTTTTATAATATATTAGGCCATATTTAATGTACAATTGACAAAATGGTTGGTCCTCAAAAGTACATATACACCTCTGGTGAAAAAGGCAAGTTTCCGTCGATTCAGCAGGAAGGGGGTCAAATTTGAACTGCAGCTGCCTCATAATTTGCTCTTTATTTTTTCCAAAAATCATTTATAGGTACATAAGTATCTATTTAATCAGAAATACATGGTTTGGTGGCGATACGTTGAGGTTTGCATGATGGCCCAGGGCCCCAACTCCAAAGCGCGTAGACTCGCATGCCCGACGCGTGGTCACCGCGTGACCGTGGTGTTGCCACGCGTTCCGGGTGGCCTAGGCATGTCTAGTGGATTGGGCACTCCCCTGATAGATGTCTGGAAGAAGAAGGCAATAGAAGAATCTCACGAGGAGACTGAACTGAGCTCAAACATGAATTAGCACCCAAGTGTTTGATTAGTGGTACGGGAAATGCACATGGCCAATGGGCCTGAGTTTTGGCCGAGGATGATCCTCTACTAAGGACACTATCTTGGAAAATTTGCAGCTCAAAAGGAGGTTCCTAGGTGTCACTTGCTTTGCAACGTACCACACTAGACAGAAATATGAATGTTGAAGCCACACTCACATGTTTTGTTAGATGGGGCTCAAATTTTGTGGAGAGCTATGATTTCGGAATATAGAAGATGTGGCAAAAATTCAGCTCATTAGTATATGCTTAGCTAGTACTTCCTTCACAACAGTTCGAGTTGAACAAAAACTTTGGAAATTTGCGGAGGAAGATTTACCAGGCAAATGGAGTTGAATATTGTCATGCGGCAATGATTTGGATAGTAAAGAATGCCCAATTTTTTTGGGAATTTTGGGAATGACAGAAATATAGGTTGCTTTACAACCTAAGGCAAAAATTGACACATGGACATGATACATAGGCAAAACTGATGAGGTGGCGCCTAGTCATAGCAATCCACCACAACTTACAAGGTTATGACCATCTATATTGATCGTGATCAGCTAAAAATAAGGCAGCGGATCAGTGTTGTCTGCTTTATCACCATTTCGTGTAAGGAAATTACGACCTTTATGGCCAAAATGGTCGATTTAGTTGAGGGTTTGGAGCCCCCCGAGCAGCTTTTGACCAATTGGTCTCAAATGGTCGTAGATCTATGACCAATTCTTCCAGGGTCACTGACAGAAGGTCACTAGTTGACATATTTCTTGCAGTGTAAAACGACATCTCTTAGTTGTTGCGATTAATTGTTGTGTTTAGAGACAGAAATGAGGGCTTTGATTGGAGGAAGGACCGGTCAAGTTTCTCCTTCTCCTCCAATCTGCTTGCACCTTCTAACGTGACTTATTACACCTAGACGGAGGAAATAGTACGAGATACGGTGGCACACTAACTTAGGTCGAATACAAGTGCCCAAAATTCTGTGCATGTTATGATAAGGATTCACTTAAAATAGTACGTGAGCGAACAGAGGGATCAATTGGATAGTGTTCACGAGCAGTAGCGAGATGTGTGAGGTAAGATACACCGCTCGCGCTTTTATTTTTTTATTATTAATTTGTTTGTTTCACCCTCTCACTGGTCGAACCCAACGTAGTACGTGGAGAGAGGTAAGGTGACTAAGGCTGCATTATTTTTGTACTACCAACACTACTTTAAATCCCAAAAGACCTTACCACCAAAGCCACATGAAATGATTACGATTTAAATCCCAATGACTCCCACACAAAAAAAACACGGCGTATAATTTACTTATTCCACATGCATTGCTCTAGCTGCATGTGGGCTTTTTCCGCTTCTGCACTCGAATCTAGGTGTTGCATCAAATAGGAAAGTAGTGGGGAAATTGTATAGCATGAATCTAGGACGTGGTTCAAAGAGGAAAGGAAGGGGGAAAGTAGTGGGGAAAGTTGTATAGCATGAATCTAGGACGTGGTTCACAGAGGAAAGGAAGGGGGAAAGTAGTGGGGAAAGTTGTATATCATGAATCTAGGACGTGGTTCAAAGAGGAAAGGAAGGGGGAAAGTACTAGTACGGACTGGCTATCCAGCACCTACGTTGCTCAAAAAGGGAAAACAATGACAAACGCAGTACGCAGATGTGTAATGAGCTGATATTTTTATTTTGGGGGACAAGTCTGTAGAGTTTGAGCAGGACTAGATTTGCTGCGCTCACATAGGGAAAGGTGTCTAAAGATAACAAAACTGGGACCAATACAAATATGCTCCTTGGTTGTTTGTTCTTTTTTGCAACAGACGGTGCATCACCCCTTCATAGATCGGTCGATGCACATGGTGATGGTGAGTCCATTGTCCCGTGCAACTTTTTAGCTGTTGTTAATCTAAGGCCCTATTTGGTTAAAAAGTCCTAGGACTTTTTTAGTCCCAACTAAGAGGTCCCTAGTCCCTACCTGCTTGCCTCCAAGGACTATACATGGACTAGAGGTTATTAAATGACATGCTAAAAGACCATGTTACCCCTAGTAATGAACTAATAGAGGTAAGGTGCGATGCGGGGCAGGGGCAACTATTGGAAAAAGTCCCAAAAAGACTCTCCCTCGGGGTCTTATTTCTTTAGTCCGAAATGCCCAGTTTTAGTCCCTAAAAGTCCCTCATGTTTGGTTTAGATGGGACTGAAAGGGACTTTTTTTTAGTCCCTACACCAAAAAGTCCCTTTAAACAAACACCCTCTAGTAATGCCGCTGGAAAATTGATGCAATGGCACATTTAAAAGCTAATTACATGTTTAACGAATTTTATTGTTAATATAATCTCTTTGTTAATATGAGTCAATGCCACCGTTTGAGAAATGCTTCTGTCTTGCTTTCTTTCCCATTTAGATAAGTTAGGTGCTTCTTTTTGTTGGCTTCTGTGTCATCCACTGTTATTGACCACTTGTTGTTTCCTTTGCACCTCTGTTTAAACAAGGTTATCTACTTCACCTCGTTGCTATTGAGACCTTTTGTTGCACTACACAAAACACTTTTGTTTTAAGAGTGTTTTGTGCAGTTCAACCAAAATGTCACACCAACAATGTTGCTTGATTGCTTCATCTTAGTGGAACTGCACAAGAGGAGATCTTACTTCCTATCCGTGTTGGCAAATTTGGTTCAGATATTCTTCTTGTGAGTTGTTTGAATTCCGCGTCATCAGAGGTTAGTACTAGCCTGCTTTCACACGATTGTGCAGTGTGCTTTCATATGTTGTGCTACTTGTACGGTAATGTTGCTTGATTTTAGTGAACTGCACAAAAGGAGACAAGACTTCCAATCTGTATGTGCACCGTAATATCCCATTGGGGTAAGACAAGGATGTTTCACAACTTTTGGCCTGTATTTTGCCACTTTCATCAGGAAATTAATTTCATTGTTTAGTGCTATACTTGTGGTCCCTAATTGACATGCCAAATCTTACATTGAAGGCGAAGCTTGTCTGTTATTGAACCAAGTGATTAAGGGGAAGAACAAGCGGAAGAAAAACAAAAAGCAACTCCTGGTGCTGTAATGAAGCACTGGAACTGTGCTGACACAAGTAATGCTATAGTTTTGCATGTTAATTTATTGCTATGGCTGGAATAGCAATTGTTTTGCCACTGATTTGATGCCACTCTTAATGTAATATGTAATTATCTCTACTTGTGCAAATAGGGATCTTCTTTGAAGATACCATATATTTTAGTGGAACTGCACAAGAAGATGTTGGAAACATTAAACTAATCGAGGAGTATATAGTAAGCATGGCAACCACAGTAGATAACAACAAATGGTTCCGGAGAAGTGCTTGATTTGTATGCTCTACACAATAAGCCTCCTGACAAAGGTTGGTACTCGCCCACGGATTTCATCCATATGATTGAGTTTGTCATCTCTATTGGTGTTGTGCTACTGTTTAGATACTGTCATGAGGAACTGGTATTGTACTTGAGAAGTGCTTCATCTGTGCTGTTTTAAATATTTTCTTTCCTTTTTTTGACCAAACAGGGATGCTAACATTTAGTTGTCCTTGCTACCTCTTGATCACTGCGTTGGTTTTCCCTTGAAGAGGAAAGGGTGATGCAGTAAAGTAGCGTAAGTATTTCCCTCAGTTTTTGAGAACCAAGGTATCAATCCAGTAGGAGACTACGCTCGAGTCCCATGCACCTACACAAACGAATAAGAACCTCACAACCAACGTGATAAAGGGGTTGTCAATCCCTTCACGGTCACTTACGAGAGTAAGATCTGATAGAGAAGATAAGATAATATTTTTGGTATTTTTATGATAAAGAGTAAAAGTAAAGAAAGCAAAATAAACAAAGATAGAAATAGCTTGTTGACGGAAGATTAATATGATGGAAAATAGACGCGGGGGCCATAGGTTTCACTAGTGGCTTCTCTCAAGATAGCATAAGTATTACGGTGGGTAAACGAATTACTGTCGAGCAATTGATAGAATTGAGCATAGTTATGAGAATATCTAGGTATGATCATGTATATAGGCATCACGTCCGTGACAAGTAAACCGACTCCTGCCTGCATCTACTACTATTACTCCACACATCAACCGCTATCCAGCATGCATCTAGAGTATTAAGTTCATAAGAACAGAGTAACGCTTTAAGCAAGATGACATGGTGTAGAGGGATAAACTCATGCAATATAATATAAACCCCATCTTTTTATCCTCGATGGCAACAATACAATACGTGTCGTTTCCCCTGCTGTCACTGGGATCGAGCACCGCAAGATTGAACCCAAAGTTAAGCACTTCTCCCATTGCAAGAAAGATCAATCTAGTAGGCCAAACCAAACTGATAATTCGAAGAGACTTGCAAAGATAACCAATCATACATAAAAGAATTCAGAGGAGATTCAAATATTGTTCATAGATAATCTTGATCATAAACCCACAATTCATCGGATCTCGACAAACACACCGCAAAAGAAGAGTCACATCAAATAGATCTCCAAGAGAATCGAGGAGAACTTTGTATTGAGATCCAAAGAGAGAGAAGAAGCCATCTAGCTAATAACTTTGGACCCGAAGGTCTGAGGTAAACTACTCACACATCATCGGAGAGGCTATGGTGTTGATGTAGAAGCCCTCCGTGATTAATGCCCCCTCCGGCGGAGCGCCGGAAAAAGCCCCAAGATGGGATCTCACGGGTACAGAAGGTTGCAGCGGTGGAAATAGGTTTTTGGCTCCTATTCTGATGGTTTGGGGGTACGTAGGTATATATAAGAGGAAGAAGTAGGTCGGTGGAGCTACAAGAGGCCCACGAGGGTGGAGGGCGGGCCCAGGGGGTAGGCGCGCCCCCCTGCCTCGCGGCCTCCTCGTTCATTTCTTGACGTCCACTCCAAGTCCTCTCGATCATGTTTGATCCGAAAATCACGTTCCCGAAGGTTTCATTCCGTTTGGACTCCATTTGATATTCCTTTCCTTTGAAACACTGAAATAGGCAAAAAAACAGCAATTTGGGCTGGGCCTCCGGTTAAGAGGTTAGTCCCAAAAATAATATAAAATTGTATAATAAATCCCATTAAAATCCAAAACAGAATATATATATATATATAATAGCATGGAACAATAAAAAATTATAGATACGTTGGACACGTATCAGTCCTCTTGTCTTTGCACAACAGGATCATCCCCCTCTGAAGAAGAATATGGCGTACGTGAAGTGACTAGTTCCGATTATGCCAGGATGACGAAGCCCTGTCTATCTTCTCATCAGAAGGAGCAGTTGAAGGATGGTTACATTACTCCCCACAAGACCAAACTAACTTCAACTCAGAAGGACTGACAGATCTTCATCTTTTTTGCTGTGGTGCGCAAGTACAATGTTGTTCTAGGATTCCTTCCAATGAGTTCCATTTTTTTAAAGTGTGCTCTACATGGACCATGTAGATGCCTGTTTAAACTGTCAATTCATAGTACAGTTTGCTTTATACTAATCACTTTTTTTGTATTTGTGCAAACAGGGGTGCTCAACTTGATTTCAATGGGAACTGCACAAAATGTTCATGAATACATCGAATCATTAATTTCCACCGCAACAAAGGAGGTGCCGATATGTTCAAGGCGTTGCAACATATAAAGGCGAAATCATACAAGCTACGCGCAAATTCGGTTGATTTTGGTGGAACTGCACAAAAAGAACAGCTGGTTTATTTAGCACGAGGTGCCATGTCAATGTCCGAACTGATGGCAGACCCTGCCCATTCCACAATCGTAGGCATTTGATATTTTGGAATGGGAAAACCTTGTCTAAGTTTGCTCATTGATGTACGCAAAAGAACACGCATTTGACATTTTGGATTGGGACAACCTTGTCAAATTTTGCTCATTGATGTTAGCAAGTAGACATGCGTTTGATATTTTCGAATGGGACGCCCTTTGCTGTCAGCAGCATCAATCGATTTTTCTTTATTGTTTAGTTGTGAATTAAATATTGGCTCTGACATGTGAATCGCTGAGATGCATAATCATCGATTGTTTTGAATGTTCTCTATGAATTGTCACGCCTGTGTGTTTGATTGCAATGTATAGGAACGCTAAAAAGCAGCGCAAACTCTTTGTACTCCCTCTTTTCCTTTTTACTTCGCATATTAGATTTCTTTCAAGTCAGTTGATTTTACATTGTGAATAATCCTAGTACCTATTGTTTTGCATGTTCGTCCAATGCCAGTGATACAAGAATTCGAACTAATCGAACTAAATTCATTCATACACGGTCGTATTTCATATAAACATACCGGATTTCATTACATTTCATACATTCTTCAACTAAAAAGGGGTGCGCTGGAGGTATAATTAATTAACCGAATCTACCCACCTATGTTCGGCTGAGCCGAACAGAAGCTTATTTTCCAGTGGACTAAGCTTCAGTGACCTCACTGTAGGTGCAGTTGCGTAACTGACATGTGGCCCAGATGCCTGTTGGGCCCACGTGTCAGTGACCCAACTGCACTAGCAGTTAAGTAACTAAAGCATCGTCCTTCTCCAACATAGCTCTACGACTCCACGTCGCCGCCAAGAAGCTAATCGGCAGTCAATGGTCAACCCGCCTAGCTTGGCTTCAACCGGAGGGTAGCAGTGGTGGCCTTACTTGGACACGAGCGGCGGCGACCTACCGTGTTCTACTCTTCCTCGTTTTCTGTGTGGCGCGGCCTCGTCGGCAGTGGGGCGGGGCCTCGATGGAGCCGGCGATGTCCTCTGTCTCATTGCCGGTGGGGCGGCGCCTCGGCGGAGCGGAGGAAATCCTCCCCTCGTTGCCGGCAGGGTGGGGCCTCGGCTGAGCCGGAGATCTCCTCTTCCTCGTTGTTGGCGGGGCGAGGCCTCGGCGAAGTAGGGCCTCGCCGAAGCTGGTGAGGTCCTCCGCCTCGGTGGCTGGTGGGGCGGGGCCTCGGCAGAGCCGGCGGTGTTCTCTGCCTCGTTGTTGGTGCCGTGGGGCCTCGGCGGAGCAGGGCCTCGTCGACGCAAGCGGAGCGGGGACTCGTCGGAGCCGGCATTGTCCTCTGCCACGTTCCTCGGTCTCGCCAAACAGTGCCTCGCCCGCTTCATTGCCCTCTTTGTAGGCGGCCGCAGCCTCCGCCACCCGCATGCGGTACCGCCAGCGCTCGAGGCGACCCTCGCGGGCGGAGCGGTACGAGTCGAGCAGCGCCTTCTACTCCGCCTGCTCCGCGACGATATGCTCCTTCGCCTACAGGTGCTCCTGGAGGAGATGGTGGTTTTTGGCGGTGTTGGCATGTGCCTCCCGGAACTGCTCCTGACGCTTCTGCGTCACCGTGTTGATGTATTGGGCACGGGCCTCGCCGATGGTCATGGTGCAATGCATCGGCTAGGATGCCGCGGAGGAGGGGGTTGGCGCCGGATCATCGACTACCATGTTATCCATTGGGACGTCGTCGCTACCTGCCGGCCAGCCAGTCAGCAGCAATGGCTGCCATCTCCTTGTGGTCCGTCGTCCACCTGTCCCGAAGAGTGCTGGAGCGCGAGGAAGCCATGGTGGGTAGTAGTGGTGTGGACAGGAGAAAGGGAACGGAGGCAGATGACTGCGGCTATGGCCGGCGCAGCAGTTTATATAGCAATCGTGGGTGGCGAAGGGACGAACGTGTGGCACCAGAGTAGCCACCTCGGCAACCGCGTATCATTAATGAGGGCAGCAGATGGACAGACGGACGAGACTTCTGTCGTTTGAAGGCGGAGCAATCGCCTGCACCGGGAAGCGGGGCGGGCGGCGCTGACCGTTTCGGGCGGAAAGCGCGTGCGGGCGAGGGAGGCAGTCTGGGTGGGCCTGGGCAGTCAGACTCGTGCTTGGCAGAAAGTGGGTCCAGCAGCCGGACATGCTGGCTCGCTAGCGAACTCGCCGAGATGAGCGTCGACAATCAGACGATGGACGTAGCTTCCGACCAGGAGGCGGCGCCATGCTCCAAGCCGGTTCATGCCGTGTTCACCATAGGGCAGGTGCGGCCGCACTTTGATGCCCTAATGGCAGAAGAGCTACCAGCGCAGGAGGACCTGTGTTGCAACCTCCGTCTCCTCAACGAGCACCGGTGAACAAGCGAACGACAATGCCGTCGCAGACATGTGGCCCTATGATCCTGGCTGCCCGAATGAGCAGCAGGCACTATATCAGACCATCCGTAGGGCCCGCGAGGCCCTCTCTGTCGTCCTTCGAATTGTTGCGCTTGCCGTGGCACCGCCGTCTCGTGTTGTCAACATGGTCAACGGACATGAGGAATGAGGAGATGACTTAACTTGGAGAGGATGACAGTGGAGACCCACTAGGGCCATAGCCGCACGTACCAAGTGCCTCCTTATTATATACAACTATTTTTTTTGCTTCCTCCTGGTTTCCTGCCATCCTCGTCCCACACCATTGTCAACCTATGTAGTCAATAAACGAGAGAATTTCACAAGGAGCGACCGACAGCTGGGACCAAGTAGCTCGAGAAGTATTTGTGTTTTTGAGGTGTGAGCACTGCAGAATTTTTCTTGAGCGATGTTCTCGTTGTTGCTCAGAGGAAAGCAGGGTATTAACTGGGCGGGCTGTGGCCCGTCTAGCCCAGGCCAAATATCCAGCCCAGCTATACTTTTTTTAAGGAATACCCAGGCAAGGTCAACTTGTTATTCTCCGCCCCGCTGGGCTGCAAATCCTTCCAAGGAGGGATGCATTAGGCTTAACAAGAAAATGGGCTTTAAGAAATAATAAATGGGATGTAATTATAAAAACTGGGCAGTAACTATAAAAAAATGCACCAAACACGTAATTAGTTTATAAATATTATTTTTGGATCTTGAAAATTTTAATTTCATTCATTGTTGCACGCGCAATGTTTCGTTGGATTTTTATGTTATACATATTTATATTGAAATTGTATTTAATCTAACTATAAATTTCGGGATAAAAATATTTCGGATCCCATCAAAATGTGGGAAATTTTATTGAATTCTGTTTTGAACGGTTGGTTGAAATTATTGATCGTTGTCCTAGCTAGAAAATGGATTGTACTTTTAACAAACTGTAAATGGGTCGTAGTAAATTCCATTAGAATTCAAAAATGGGCTGTACATTCTTACAAATCGCAAATGGGCTATAAGTTCTTTGCCACACACTTGTGGGCCTACTAAGTTGACGCGTCCCCTAAAAAAGTAAGTTGACGCGTATGCAAGGCTTTGTCAACTTATAGTCAACACACGGTTCTAACAGCAGTGGCCGTTGGATGTCCATCCAACGGATGTTGTGCTTCTTCTCCAATCTCGGATATTCTAGTTTCAGCCGCCCAAAAAATGATTCCTCCCCCTGACATCTAGGGCACACCATTTCGGAGGATGACCTATGGGCCTACTAAGTTGACGCGTACCAAAGGCTTTGTCAACTTAGTCAATATAAATGATTCTAGCTGCAGAGACCGTATGATGTCCATCCAACGGCCGTAGTGCTTCTTCAACCTCTGGTCTTCAACTCCAGCTGCCCAAATCAGCGCCGGTGGGACTGCCTACTCCCGCCTCCCGTGGCCGGCTGTGCTGCCTCGCAGGCCGCACTGCCTCACCCTACTCCATTGCTGGCCAGGCCATTCCTCTACTCACCCACACCTCATATTATTTTCCGGTGACGGCAGCCGGACCAGTAAACCCTCGTACTCCCCACCGCGTGGGCAACCACTGCCGAGTCTTCCCCGGCTCCATGTCGTTCCCTTCCTAGGCCTCGTCGTCATCCACCGCCCTGGTGCTCTCGGTGCGCCGTGCTCAACGAACGACATCCATCGGACATGGACTGTATGTGGAGAGGCTGAGAGCTGGGTTCATGGCCGCAGCAAGGAATCGCCTCCTTATTACGCGGAAAATAATGATTCCTCCACCTGACAGCAGGGACCCACTGGACGGGCCATCGTATTTCAAAAAAAACGTTTCTCCCTGACTGCTGGGACCCACCAGCTACATCTTCGCATGCAAGGAAGTGCGTCCATATTACGGGCAAAAAATGATTCCCCCTGACTGCTGGGACCTACCAGCTACATCTTCGCACGCAAGGACATGCCTGACAATCCGGACCCACCTGGTCGAAGCGTAAGTAGTATTGTCATTCTGGTCGCGAACGTGTACGTACATACTGGTCGATGTAGAGGCGCGCACGTGTCATAGTAGAGGCGCGCACGTGTCGTAGAAGAGGCGCGCACGTGTCGTAGTAGAGGCGCGCACGTAGCATGTACACATACGTATAGTGGCCAGGGTGCAAGAAAGAAAATACGGCCGCATACGTACATACAGGCGGGGTCTCGAACGCCTACTCACGCATATGTACAGCCAGGGCTCGTGTACATGGCTGGGTCGGAACGGAGAAACTGCGTCGTCGCCGTGTTCATGGGGAGCCAACCGGCTGGGTCGAAACGGAATGCGTCGTCGTGTTCATTGGGAGCCAACCGGCTTGGAGGGAACAGCCGATGGAAACGAGGCCTGGCGTACCGCAGAACGGAGGAAACGGCCTTGTGTTCGACCGGCCACGGTCGAAACGGGATCCTGTTCATCGGGAGGGGTCTGGTGTACCGCAAAACGGAGGTGAGGGAGTCCTGGACTAAGGGGTCCTCGGGTGTCCGACCTGTTATCCATGGGCCGGACTGATGGGCTGTGAAGATACGAAGGCCGAAGACAATACCCGTGCCCGGATTGGACTCTACTTGGCGTGGAAGGAAAGCTAGGCGACCTATTATGAAGATTTCCTCCTATGTAACCGACCTCATGTAACCCTAGATCACTCCGGTGTCTATATAAACCGGAGACCATAGTCCGGATAGGACAGATTCATTACCATATTCACATATGCTAGACTTCTAGGGTTTAGCCATGACGATCTCGTGGTAGATCAACTCTTGTAACACTCATATTCATCAAGATCAATCAAGCAGGAAGTAGGGTATTACCTCCATAGAGAGGGCCCGAACCTGGGTAAAAATCGTGTCCCCCGCCTCCTGTTACCATCGATCCTAGACGCACAGTTCGGGACCCCCTACCCGAGATCCGCCGGTTTTGACACCGACATTGGTGCTTCCATTGAGAGTTCCACTGTGCCGTCGACATAAGGCTCGATGGCCCCTTCAATCGTCGGTGGTGGCGCTGTTCAGGGAGAAACCTTTCTCCCCGGACAAATCTTTGTGTTCGGCGGCTTCGTACTGCGGGCCAACTCGCCCGGCCATCTGGAGCAGATCGATAGCTACATCCCTGGCTATCAGGTCAGATCCAGAAGTTTGAACTACGTCGGCAATCGCTCACCTTCGCCCCGTTGAACATGGCTTAAACCTGTCATCGGGCTGCATCCAGGAGATAGCTCCTGGAACAACTCCGGCCTTAGATCCGAAGCAGATCAAAACGTCCGAAGATGGGAGACTCAACCCCATCACGGGGGCTACCGAGTCTGCGGTGTTGGAGCCGCGCGCAGATCCCACTTCATACGATACCTGCATCAACGGAACCCCGGACTCGTCTCCGATATCGAGTTCCGAACCCTGCGAGCTCGCGGATACCGAACTCGATCGTTTATCGATATTCAAGTTCGACGCCACAGATGTCTTTCAGCACTCCCCTATGGGCGATCTACTAAGCTCACTAAAAAACCTATCCCTGGCAGATGGCTCATCGCCGAACTATGTCCGGTTCAACCTTACGGCGGATGACGGAGAATTTTGCTTCCCACCCACCACCCACTTCATAGCCACTGTCGAAGACCCAACCAACATGCTTGACCTCCGCCCCGAAGACATCGACGGTATGGACGACGATGAGGGGCAAGGCCAGAGCTTACTATCCGCTAGACGCAGGACGACCACTTCCTGGTATGACGTGTGTATGGTAGACACACCCAACGATGATATCGACGATGACAAGGAGGATCCAGTTGAGGATAAACCTCCTGGTACACAATCCGAACACCGGCGCCCCCGGCGCCGCTCCAGGTCACGTCGCCCAAGAGAAAACAATACTAGCAACGGAGGTGATACTACTCCGGACAACGAAGGCCCTGTTGAGACAGGATCCGAACAGGAGGACGAGGAAAGCGGACAAGATAGCCCTGATGAACAAGTCACATTCGGAGACTCGGAGGATAGTAATTATCGCCTACTCTCCGAGGAAGAGGAGAGCCTCGGCAATGAGGAATTCATCGTGCCTGAGGAACCTCTCGAGCAGGAGTGCTTTAAACACCGGCTAATAGCCACGACAAGGAATCTAAGAATAAAGCGGCTGCAGCTTCAAGCAAGCCATGATCTGCTCAATGATAAATGGACCGAGGTCCTGGCCGCCGAAGAATAGGGCCTTAGCGGCCCAGACAAAAGCCACCACAACTGTAGGTGGCTCCCTCAATACAATGGTAAGGCGTTGGAGCCCACACCACCATTGAATAAGCCGGTAGGCTGACCACAGTTCGGTCCGGACAAAGCAGCAGCCCAAGCAGAGCACCATACCAAACCATTCGGCCGTCCAAGCAAGAATAAAGAAGCTCGGGGGAACACTCGTGACATCCAACAAGACCTGGAAGGTAGAACTAGACACACAAAATCGACACACAGATCGCGGAGACATGCCCCGGCTAGTAATAACAGTTATCTATTTGGACACAATAGACCCGAGCATGCTCGGTCCGAAAACCGTAAGCGGAGTCCGCCGGAGGTGCTTCACAGTGTGGTCCAACATAGAGGAGCCGCACACCCTCTTTGCCTCACCAACGAGGTAATGGAGCACGAATTTCCAGATGGGTTTAAACCCATCAACATCGCATCATACGATGGAACAACAGATCCCGCAGTATGGATTGAGGACTATCTCCTCCATATCCACCTGGCTCGCGGAGACGACCTTCATGCCATTAAATACCTACCTCTCAAGCTTAAGGGGCCAGCGCGGTACTGGCTAGACAGTTTGCCAGAAAATTCTATTGGTAGCTGGGAAGATTTGGAAGACGCGTTTCGTGACAACTTCCAAGGAACATATGTCCGGCCATCAGATGCCGATGACCTAAGTCATATTGTCCAACAGCCCGACGAGTCAGCCAGGGAACTCTGGACTAGGTTCTTAGTCAAAAGGAACCAAATTGTCGACTGTCCGGACGTGGAAGCCCTTGCGGCCTTCAAATATAGCATCCGGGACGAATGGCTAGCACGTCACCTCGGCCAGGAAGGACCTAAATCCATGACAGCCCTTACCACTCTAATGACTCGCTTTTGTGCGGGAGAAGACAACTGGCTCGCTCGTAAAAGCAACAATGTCAGCGACCCGGGCACTTCCGAAATCCGAGACGGCAACGTCAAGCCACGACTAAACGAACACTACAGTCACAGCAATAATGAAAGATTACGCGACACAGCGGTCAACGCCGGATTTCACAATCCGAAAACCGGTCAACGGAAGAAGCCATTCAAGGCAAACCAGGATGGACCATCCACCCTCGACGGGATATTGGACCAACCTTGTCAGATTCACGGTCACGCTGATAAGCCAGCTAATCACACTAATAGAAACTATTGGGTCTTTAAGCAGGCAGGCAAGCTTAACGCCGAACACAATGGGAGGAGGCCACCAGGCGATAAAGACGACGGAGTGGCTCGCCAGCCGAACACCAGGGGCCAGAAACAGTTTCCCTCCGAAGTTCGACCACTCCCGGAACGGAAATAGCAGTTCGGCTTCCGCCACCCACCCGCTATACCGGCAAGATTCACACCACGCATACATCACTATGCACTCAAGATACCATGGGCACCGGCGGAAGAACAATACGGGCAACCCTGCAAACATTCCCGTAATGTTTTTTATCTGTTTTCCATATTTTTCTTTATTATCTCTTAAAAACAGGTGACCATCAGGACAGCACCTAATCGGACTCTATCGGAGTTCGGATCCGTACACTCACCTAAGGGGCCAGTTCTGTTAAGGACTCCCCTCCTCGAGGACGGGCGGCGCAGACGTGCGACAGGAGGTCCAAAACAGCTTTTTTGTAGACCGCACTCTTTATTTTGAGCCTGTACTATGCCTTTTTCCTTCGTTCCCGACCCTGAGCATGTCAAATAGCCGGGTTGTGGTTTTTCTCTTCTTTTTATATATATGAGTTTATCATTGGCTTATTGCTCCACTCCCTGTAAACTTCATCCGAACTAATCTTCCATACTCTTTCTACAATGAGTACGCCCGTAACGGCAGTGTTACAAGACGCACCTCGGCATAACTTGCCAAGGGCTCGGTATGGGAACAAATGAGTCGCCAATAAAAGTCCGAACAGCTCTATAGCGTACTTCGGCGTCGCAAGTTTGGCCTTATATGCATCAGCTCCGAATCATTGTCTTTGGTCAATAGTTGGGTTGCCCGGCTCCTGTGCTTGCTACCCTACGTTCCGCTCTATCGGCTAGGGTAGTAAAGGGAGAACTACTGCGATTGTGCCCTGGCTTTGACTGGATGAGCACCTCAGTAGAGAAAGCCGAAAACTGATTGTCATGATGCGACGAGAGCTGGTCCACCACTTGACGACTTATTCGAATCTTTAGCGATTCTCCGTGTTACACGAAGGATCTTTTTCAGATCAAAACATGTAAGGCACAATATTACGATACGCCGCAAACATACCAGGGGCTATGTCGTAGCCCCACCATAAAACTCCTATGGCCAAGTGAAAGTGTTAACGACCTATAGCCCGATTGCCTGGTTCGCCGCATTATCACCTCCTTTATGGACCAAGACGTTGGATAAAGAGTGCTTCAATGCTTTTCCGAACACCCCCGTATTTCCTACGAGGGGGCTAAAGCTGACGACTGGAAAACTTTCAAATTACATTAAAACGGCCGCACAAGAGGAATACAAGCTTTCGAGCAAAAAAAGATTAACTATAAAGTTCTCTGTTACAACCCTTGTACACATCACTCGAATATTATGTCTTTCGAGCATTGACCCTCTATCAAGCGGGCGGCCTCTAGGACGTCTCCAAAATGATGCTCCGGTTCCGGACGGTCCTTGCCTTTGGGCGGACTCTTCTTCGCAACGTCGATGGCCTTCATCTTCCCCCAGAATGTCTTGACTCGGGCGAAGGCCATCCGTGCACCTTCAATGCACACCGACCGCTTCACAGCACCGATACGCGGCACCGCGTCAGCAAGCCGCTGCACCAGGCCGAAGTAACTACCCGAAACAGGTTCAGTCGGCCACAAGCGGACTAAGACGTTCTTCATGGCAGCGCCAGATATCCTATGCAGCTCGGCCCACTGGGACATCTGTTCATTCAGCAACAGAGGGTGCTTCGACGCGCCAAATTGCGACCAGAAAAGCTTCTCCATTGCATACCCCTCTTGCGCCTGATAAAATTGCGCCGCATCGGAAGAACTCTTCGGCAAGTCTAAAAAATTGTCTGGAGAACTCCATACTTGGTTAAGCAGAGCATAGTTCGGGTCACCAAACTTAGCCTGTAGCAAAAAGGGCTTGCCAGCCACAATCTCCCCAGCTTCCTGGATTTCCTCACGGGCTGCTCTGGATTCAGACCACGCTTCCCTCGCCTCTCGTAAGGCCTTGTCAAGTTCAACCGTCTTGGCTTCATTTTCTTTCTCAAGAAGTTTACAGCGGCCAGCCGCATTCTCTAACTCGCACGCCATGGTGGACATTGCCTCCTTGTCCCGGCGCCGCGCGGCTTGTTTGGCCTTCAATTAATCTGATGCCTTTTCAGCAGCCGCATTACAAAACTGGGCCTGCTCCTTGGTCCGGGCTAGCTCCGCCCGAAGGGCTTCCACGGCGGCAGCACCATCTGCATTGATGCACATTTCATATCAAACTCTCTTCAGAGTCAGGCTTACATTACAAGCATATTGGTGTAAGGAATGCTCGGAATATATACCTTGCGAGTCGTTAAGACGCCTGTTGATCAAAGCAATGTCATCCTCCGCAATATCCAGCTTTCGCTGCAGTTCGGTTACCTCCGAATTTCGGGCAGTTGCAGGAGGGGAGACAGCCTGCATTCCAAATTGAACCAAGGTTAGTACCTAAAAATATCTTTTCGATCCTCCGATCACTTCCTTTGGAAGGCGATCCGAGTCTCAGGGGCTACTGCATACACAACAGGTGCATTCTGTCAATATTATTCAATTGGCAACATTACATCACAAACCTCAAAACCTCTCAGAAGGCTCGTAAAGGCCTCGTTCAACCCGCTCTTCACGGATACAACTTTTTCGACCACCGTAACCATTAAGGCACGGTGCTCCTCTAAAACGGACGCTCGTCGCAGCATGTCCGTAAGTGTCTCCGGCACTCCTGGGTCTTCAGACACCGTTGCCAGAGCACGACATTCCTTTGAAGGAATCCGCTTACCCGCCTCCAGCATTGTCTCCGGCTGTAAACCGGATAGTTCGGGGCCGTCATTCCTGGTCCCCGAACCCTGAGTAACAAAGGCACCACCTTCGGGTAGCTCCTTCATCGTTTCCTGTGCTACTTGCCGGTTGAGACGAGCCCTCTGGGACGACACCTCGAGATCATCCGCCCTGTTAGGCGAGGAGGTCAGAGAAGGCGTGTCACTCTCCATCATCTCCGGAAGAAGGTCTCCCGAGGAGGAGGACGATTGAGAAACACCAGGCGTTAACCTGCGAGGACGCACATATGTCGGAGGGTTATTTCGGTAATAAGAATGAGGTATGGTTAAAGTGCCCTGCTCCACTTACGGTCTGGCCGGAGGTTCGTCCTCATCATCAAGCTCAACGACGACATCGCTTGCCCAGCCCAAGCCGCCCGACGATGGCATTTTCCCTTTCTTGGAAGGCTTCCCCTCCTGACCTCCAGAGGCGGCCCTCTTCTTGTCATAAAGTGCCCCCTCCACGCCTTTGCCCCTGGGCAAAAGGGTTTCGGTTTCCCCGAACATAGCGCCTAAATCGCCCGTAGGATGGGCATCTCCTCTAGGCTGCCCGCTCTCGCCCCCTCTTTAGACACCAGGTTCGGTGTCGGGATCAACATCCGCGTCAGTAGGGCGGACGCAGGGTCTTCGGGAAGGGGCGCCGGACACCAGATTAACACCGCTTTCTTTATCCAGTCCTGTATAAGGGCAGGTTGTTTAGTGTCTTGTCAAGAGATGCTTGAATGAAAGGTGTGCGGGGATTGAATACTTACCGGAGTGTCCAGATGATTGCAGTCGAGGCCGACGTCTTCGGTGATGTCCGGCCATTGCTCTCGCTCCCCGAAATATAACTTCCACATTCCTTCGTGCGTAGTACCGAAGAAGTGTTGAAGAGTCCGCCGCCCTTCTAGATTGAAATCCCACATATGGAGAGGCCGCCATTGGCACGGCAGGATCCGGCGGACCAGCATTACCTGAATGACGTTCACAAGATCGATGCCCTTCTTGGTAAGGCTTCGGGTGCGACCTTGCAGAGTCTGCACCTCATTAGCGGATCCCCAGTCCAACCCCTTGTTGATCCATGAAGCAAGCTGAGTCGGAGGGCCGGGTCGGAACGCAGGCATAGCCACCCACTTGGAGCCCCGTGGCTCGTTGACATAAAACCACCCCTGCTGCCATAGTTCAGAAGACTCGCCGAAGGATCCTTCAAACCAAACCGCGCTGGCAAGCTTGTTTATTACAACGCTGCCGCACTCTGCCTCCTCCCCCTCTATCACCCGCGGCCTCACATCAAAGGTCTTGAGCCACAAATCAAAGTGCGGAGGAGTCCGGAGGAAGGCCTCACACGTGACGATGAATGCTGAGATGAGGAGAATAGAGTCCGGGGCCAGATCGTGAAAATCTAGCCCATAGTAGAACATGAGCCCCCGGACGAAGGGGTTAAGCGCGAACCCTAACCCATGGAGGAAGTGGGACACAAATACTACCCTCTCGCTAGATTTGGGGGTGGGAATAATCTGCCCCTCGGCAGGGAGCCGATGAAGAATTTCCGGCGTCAGGTACCTCGCTACGCGGAGCTTCGCAATATCCTCCTTCGTGACGGAAGAGGCCACCCACCGACCTGAACAACTGGACCAGGACATGATTGGGGCTGGTGGTGATTGGAACTCGAGGGCTAGAACTCGAGGTGGCTGGGGTTGAGGAAGAAGCAAGCACGGAACAAGAAGACAAGTCTGGGTCCCTATATGAAGGCCCAGAATATCGAGCGTCCCCTCCTGGGTCTTGAAACTTACCTATCCCCGAAGAGTTGTACCCAGGGGACGGTTGGGTTACCCATACCTGTATTGTTGGAAATCTCGCAAATAAGGGGCCACGATCTCAGCTTTGACAAGACGTGCCAATAAAACCACTTCCCGAGACATGGGGCGACGGGCTAGCCAACGGTTGGAAATAATAACCGGGCAGGCGTGATGCAAAGTCATAAACAGTTGTCAGCAGATTGGACTCGTGGAGTATTGTATTTTCTGCAAATTATATACACAGGTCCGGATACAATCGTCACATCCAAAGACTACCTTGGGGTTCGGAAGAAGGGGAACCCGCCTTGCAAAGCTGAAGACAATCCGCGCGCCGGACTCCTTGTCATTGAAGCCAGGTTCAGGGGCTACTGAGGGAGTCCTGGACTAAGGTGTCCTCGGGCGTCCGGCCTGTTATCCATGGGCCGGACTAATGGGCTGTGAAGATACGAAGGCCGAAGACAATACCCGTGTCCGGATTGGACTCTACTTGGCGTGGAAGGCAAGCTAGGCGACCTTTTATGAAGATTTCCTCCTATGTAACCGACCTCATGTAACCCTAGATCTCTTCGGTGTCTATATAAACCGGAGAGCATAGTTCGGATAGGACAGATTTATTACCATATTCACATAGGCTAGACTTCTAGGGTTTAGCCATGACGATCTCGTGGTAGATCAACTCTTGTAACACTCATATTCATCAAGATCAATCAAGCAGGAAGTAGGGTATTACCTCCATAGAGAGGGCCCGAACCTGGGTAAACAACGTGTCCCCCGCCTCCTGTTACCGTCGATCCTAGATGCACAGTTCGGGACCCCCTACCCGAGATCCGCCGGTTTTGAGACCGACAGGAGGAAACGGACTTCTCTTGGACATCCTACGGTCAAAACGGAGTCTTGTTGATCGGGAGGGTGTGGCGCTACGGTCGAAACGGGGGTCCTGTTCATCGGGAGGGTGTGGCGTACTGCAGAACGGGACTCCACGGGACACTGTTCATCTCCATCGTCGACCTCCTCCAGCCTCCCCGAGATACTGTTCATCCACCGTCGACCTCCTCCAGCCTCCACCTGCGACTGTTCATCCGCGGGCTCCTATTCATCCAGCCTCCACCGCGCGCTCCTCCACCGGCTACTGTTCAACCAGCCCTCTCCACGGGGTCCTGTTCAACCACCCCTCCACGGGCTACTGTTCATCCATCCCTCCACCGGCTACTGTCCAACCAGCCCTCCACGGGGTCGTCCTGTTCATCCAGCCCTCCATGGGGTCCTGTTCATGCAGCCCTCCACGGGGTCCTGTTCATCCACCCCCTAACCGGCTCGATCGATCGGGTCCTGTTCATCAAGCGGCAACGGCCTCTACTACCACAGGGTCCTGTTCATCCAACCCCCCACCGGGAACTGTTCATCCAACCCCCCCCCCCAACAACACTCACTGTTCATCCAGGGAAGGAGGCAGCAGGGTTCGATCGGATTCAGTTAGTAGCAGTAGCGAAGGAATCACTTGTGTTCAGTTAACAGCAAGGGATCGATCGATCGCTCGGATTCAGTAACGCGTAGCCTGCAGTGCAATCGCTCGGGTTCAGTTGGAGCCCAACGCCTCGCATACACGCGCGTACGTACGAGAGAAACGCGCATCGCTCGGGCCTCGACCACCCACCAAGCCGAGAACTCCCCCGATATTTTCCTCGCCCTTGCTTCTACCATGGTTTTTCCATCTTGGACAGCCCAAAGAATGTCATGCAGCTGCGTCTCCGGCCCGCCCAGGACGAAAAGCCCATTTTCTGTCATGAGTTTTTGTCATAGAAGTAGGATCCCACCACATCTATGATGATACCGGGTTTTGTCACAATTATCGTCATAGAAGTGTCATAAGCATGACAGAAAAAACTTTCGTTCGGCCCCAAATGTCACGGATGTGTCTTTTTTTTGTAGTGCAAGCCGGTGATGATGGTGATCCTGACAGTGCTTTGGAGATGGAGATCAAAGGCACAAGATGATGATGGCCATATCATATCACTTATATTGATTGCATGTGATGTTTATCCTTTATGCATCTTATTTTGCCTAGTACGGCGGTAGCATTATAAGAAGATCTCTCACTAAATTTCAAGGTATAAGTGTTCTCCCTGAGTATGCACCGTTGCTACAGTTTGTCGTGCCAAGACACCACATGATGATCGGGTGTGATAAGCTCTACGTTCACATACAACGGGTGCAAGCCAGTTTTGCACACGCAGAATACTCGGGCTAAACTTGACGAGCCTAGCATATGCAGATTTGGCCTCGGAACACTGAGACCGAAAGGTCGGGCATGAATCATATAGTAGATATGATCAACATAGTGATGTTCACCATTGAAAACTACTCCATCTCACGTGATGATCGGACATGGTTTCGTTGATATGGATCACGGGATCATTTAGATGACTAGAGGGATGTCTATCTAAGTGGGAGTTCTTAAGTAATATGATTAATTGAACTTCAATTTATCATGAACTTAGTACCTGATAGTATTTTGCATGTCTATGTTGTTGTAGATAAATGGCCCTTGCTACTGTTCCTTTGAATTTTAATGTGTTCCTAGAGAAAGCTAAGTTGAAAGATGATGGTAGCAACTACACGGACTGGGTCCGTAACTTGAGGATTCTCCTCATTGCTGCATAGAAGAATTACGTCCTGGAAGCACCGCTACGTGCCAAACCCGCTGCAGGAGCAACTCCAGACGTTATGAACGTCTGGCAGAGCAAAGTTGATGACTACTCGATAGTTCAGTGTGCCATGCTTACGGCTTAGAACTGGGACTTCAACGTAGTTTTGAACGTCATGGAGCATATGAGATGTTCCAGGAGATGAAGTTAATATTTCAAGCAAATGCCCGGATTGAGAGATATGAAGTCTCCAATAAGTTCTACCGCTGCAAAATGGAGGAGAATAGTTCTATCAGTGAACATATACTCAGAATGTCTGGGTACCACAATCACTTGACTCAACTGGGAGTTAATCTTCCTGTTGATAGTGTCATTGACAAAGTTCTTCAATCACCGCCACCAAGCTATAAAAGCTTCGTGATGAACTATAATATGCAAGGGATGGATAAGACAATTCCCGAGCTCTTCGCAATGCTAAAAGCTGCAGAGTTAGAAATCAAGAAGGAGCATCAAGTGTTGATGGTTAACAAGACCACTAGTTTCAAGAAGAAGGGCAAAGGGAAGAAGGGGAACTTCAAGTAGAATGGCAAGCAAGTTGTTGCTCAAGTGAAGAAGCCCAAGTCTGGACCTAAGCCTGAGACTGGGTGCTTCTACTGCAAAGGGACAGGTCACTGGAAGCGAAACTGCCCAAGTATTTGGCGGATAAAAAGGATGGCAAAGTGAAAGGTATATTTGATATACATGTTATTGATGTGTACCTTACTAATGCTCGTAGTAGCGCCTGGGTATTTTATACTGGTTCTGTTGCTCATATTTGCAACCTTAAACAGGGGCTACGGATTATGCGAAGATTGGCTAAGGACGAGGTGACGATGCGCGTGGGAAATGGTTCCAAAGTCGATGTGATCGCGGTCGGCATGCTACCTCTACATCTACCTTCGGGATTACTTTTAGACCTGAATAATTGTTATTTGGTGCCAGCGCTAAGCATGAACATTATATCTGGATCTTGTTTGATGCGAGACGGTTATTCATTTAAATTAGAGTAATGGTTGTTCTATTTATATGAGTAATATCTTTTATGGTCATGCACCCTTGAAGAGTGGTCTATTTTTATTGAATCTCGATAGCGGTGATACACATATTCATAGTATTGAAGCCAAAAGATATAAGTTTAATAATGATAGTGCAACTTATTTGTGGCACTACCGTTTAGGTCATATTGGTGTAAAGCGCATGAAGAAACTCCATGCTGATGGACTTTTGGAATCACTTGATTATGAATCACTTGATGCTTGCGAACCATGCCCCATGGGCAAGATGACTAAGACTCCCTTCTCCGGAACAATGGAGGGAGCAACAAACATATTGGAAATAATACATACTGATGTATGCGGTCCAATGAGTGTTGATGCTCGCGGCGGGTATCGTTATTTTCTGATCTTAACAGATGATTTGAGCAGATATGGGTATATCTAGTTGATGAAACATAAGTCTGAAACATTTGAAAAGTTCAAAGAATTTCAGAGTGAAGTGGAAAATCATCGTAACAAGAAAATAAAGTTTCTACGATCTGATCATGGAGGTGAATATTTGAGTTATGAGTTTGGTCTTCATTTGAAACAATGCGGAATAGTTTCGCAACTCACTCCACCTGGAACACCACAGCATAATGGTGTGTCCGAACATCGTAACCGCACTTTATTAGATATGGTGCGATCTATGATGTCTCTTACTGATTTACCACTATTGTTTTGGGGTTATGCTTTAGAGACGGCTGCATTCACATTAAATAGGGCACCATCTAAATCCGTTGAGAGGACACCATATGAACTGTGGTTTGGCAAGAAACCCAAGTTGTCATTTCTTAAAGTTTGGGGCTGCGATGCTTATGTGAAAAGGCTTCAACCTGATAAGCTCGAACCAAAATCGGAGAAATGTGTCTTCATAGGATACCCAAAGGAAACTGTTGGGTACACCTTCTATCACAGATCCGAAGGCAAGATATTCATTGCTAAGAATGGATCCTTTCTAGAGAAGGAATTTCTCTCGAAAGAAGTGAGTGGGAGGAAAGTAGAACTTGATGAGGTAATTGTACCTTCTCCTGAATTAGAAAGTAGTCCATCACAGAAATTGGTTCCAGTTATTCCTACACCAATTAGTGAGGAAGCTAATGATGATGATCATGAAACTTCGGATCAAGTTACTACTGAACCTCGTAGGTCAACCAGAGTAAGATCCACACCAGAGTGGTACGGTAATCCTGTTCTGGAAGTCATGTTACTTGACCATGATGAACCTACGAACTATGAGGAAGCGATGATGAGCCCAGATTCCGTGAAATGGCTTGAGGCCATGAAATCTGAGAAGGGATCCATGTATGAGAACAAAGTGTGGACTTTGGTTGACTTGCCCGATGATCGGCAAGCCACAGAGAATAAATGGATCTTCAAGAAAAAGACTGACACTGACGGTAATGTTATTGTCTACAAAGCTCGAATTGTTGCGAAAGGTTTTCGACAAGTTCAAGGAGTTGACCACGATGAGACTTTCTCACCCGTAGCGATGTTTAAGTCTGTCCGAATCATGTTAGCAATTGCCGCATTTTATGATTCTGAAATTTGGCAAATGGATGTCAAAACTGCATTCCTTAATGGATGTCTTAAAGAAGAGTTGTGTTGTATATGATGCAACCAGAAGGTTTTGTCGATCCAAAAGGTGCTAACAAAGTGTGCAAGCTCCAGCGATCCATTTATGGACTGGTGCAGGCCTCTCGGAGTTGGAATATACACTTTGATAGTGTGATCAAAGCATATGGTTTTATGCAGACTTTTGGAGAAGCCTGTATTTACAAGAAAGTGAGTGGGAGCTCTGTAGCATTTCTGATATTATATGTGGATGACATATTGTCGATCGGAAATGATACTGAATTTCTAAATAGCATAAAAGGATACTTGAATAAGAATTTTTCAATGAAAGACCTCGATGAAGATGCTTATATATTGGGCATCAAGATTTATAGAGATAGATCGAGACGCTTAATTGGACTTTCACAAAGTACATACCTTGATAAAGTTTTGAAGAAGTTCAAAATGGATCAGTCAAGAAAGGGTTCTTGCCTGTGTTACAAGGTGTGAAGTTGAGTCAGACTCAATGTCCGACCACTGCAGAAGATAGAGAGAAAATGAAAGTCATTCCCTAAGCCTTAGCCATAGGTTCTATCATGTATGCAATGTTGTGTACCAGACCTGATGTGTGCCTTGCTATTAGTTTAGCAGGGAGGCACCAAAGTAATCCAGGAGTGGATCACTGGACATCGCTCAAGAACATCCTGAAATACCTGAAAAGGACTAAGGATATGTTTCTCGTTTATGGAGGTGACAAAGAGCTCGTCGTAAACGGTTATGTTGATGCAAGATTTGACACTGATCCGGATGACTCTAAGTCACAAACCAGATACGTATTTATATTGAATGGTGGAGCTGTTAGTTGGTGCAGTTCCAAGCAGAGCGTCGTGGCGGGATCTACGTCTGAAGCGGAATACATAGCTGCTTTAGAAGTAGCAAATGATGGAGACTGGATGAAGGAATTCATATCTGATCTAGGTGTCATACCTAGTGCATCGGGTCCAATAAAAATCTTTTGTGACAATACTGGTGCAATTGCCTTGGCAAAGGAATCCAGATTTCACAAGAGAACAAAGCACATCAAGAGACGCTTCAATTCCATCCGCGATCAAGTCAAGGAAGGAGACATAGAGATTTGCAAGATACATACGGATCTGAATGTTGCAGACCCGTTGACTAAGCCTCCCTCTTTTTCACGAGCAAAACATGATCAGCACCAAGACTCCATGGGTGTTAGAATCATTACTATGTAATCTAGATTATTGACTCTAGTGCAAGTGGGAGACTGAAGGAAATATGCCCTAGAGGCAACAATAAAGTTGTTATTTATATTTCCTTATATCATGATAAATGTTTATTTTTCACGCTAGAATTGTATTAAACGGAAACTTAGTACATGTGTGGATACATGGACAAACAGAGTGTCCCTAGTATGCCTCTACTTGGCTAGCTCGTTAATCAAAGATGGATAAGTTTCCTAGCCATAGACATGTGTTGTCATTTGATGAATGGGATCGCATCATTAGAGAATGATGTGATGGACAAGACCCATCCGTTAGCTTAGCATAATGATTGTTTAGTTTTTCTACTATTGCTTTCTTCATGACTTATACATGTTCCTCAGACTATGAGATTATGCAACTCAAGAATACCGGAGGAACACCTTGTGCGCTATCAAACGTGACAACGTAACTGGGTGATTATAAAGATGCTCTACAGGTGTTTGTTGAGTTGGCATATATCGAGATTAGGATTTGTCACTCCGTGTATCGGAGAGGTATCTCTGGGCCCTCTCGGTAATGCTCATCACTATAAGCCTTGCAAGCAATGTGACTAATGATTCAGTTACGAGATGATGTATTATGGAACGATAAAGAGACTTGCGGGTAACGAGATTGATCTAGGTATGATGATACCGACGATCGAATCTCGGGCAAGTAACATACCGATGACAAAGGGAACAACGTATGTTGTTATGCGGTTTGACCGATAAAGATCTTCGTAGTATATGTACGAGCCAATATGAGAATCCTGGTTCCGTTATTGGTTATTGACCGGAGATGTGTCTCGGTCATGTCCACATAGTTCTCGAACCCGTAGGGTCCGCACGCTTAACGTTCGATGATGATTTGTATTATGAGTTTCGTGTTTTGATGAACAAAAGTTTGTTCTTAGTCTCGGATGAGATCATGGACATGATGAGGAGTCTCAAAATGGTCAAGAGGTAAAGATTCATATATTGGAAGGTTGCATTCGGACATCGGAATGGTTCCGAGTGATTCGGGCATTTATTCGGAGTACCGGGAGGTTATTGGAACCCCCCGGGGGAAGATTGGGCCTACATGGGCCCTAGGGAAGAGGGGAGGCTGCCCACAAAGGGCAGCCGTGCCCCCTACCTATAGGGAGTCCGAATTGGACTAGGGAGGGGAGCGCGCCCCCCCTTTCCTTCTCCCTCTCTCTCCCTTCCCCTTTTCCCTCTCCGGTGGAAGGAAGGAGGGGGGCGAATCCTACTTGGACTAGGAGTCCAAGTAGGACTCCCCCCTTGGTGCGCCCCCTCTAGGGCCGGCCTCCTCCTCCTCCCCCCTTTATATACATGGGAGGGGGGCACCCCAAAGGCACACCAAGTCTTCTCTTAGCCGTGTGCGGTGCCCCCCTCCACAGTTACACACCTCGGTCATATCGTCGTAGTGCTTAGGCGAAGCCCTGCGCCGATAACTTCATCATCACCGTCACCACGCCATCGTGCTGACAGAACTCTCCCTCGGCCTCAACTGGATCAAGAGTTCGAGGGACGTCACCGAGCTGAACGTGTGCTGATCGCGGAGGTGCCGTACATTCGGTACTTGGATCGGTTGGATCGCGAAAACATCCGACTACATCAACCGTGTTACTAAACGCTTCCGTTTTCAGTCTACGAGGGTATGTGGACACGCTCTCCCCGCTCGTTGCTATGCATCTCCTAGATAGATCTTGCGTGATCGTAGGCAAAAAAATTGAAATACTGCGTTCCCCAACACTTGTGAGCAGTACTGTCTTCCGCATGATGTCCTCCATAAGCCTCGGAGTGACATTTCCATAGGATTTGTCCCTATTCATGCTCAGGTACACAACATCTAATAATACCATCTACTCCTTCTTTTATAGATGTGGGTCATTCCAGAAGTAATGTCTTAAATCAGAGAAGAACTTTATCTTTTGTTGATATGTAAAGCTAGGTGGTAAATATATAGCAACAATGTAATTAGCATAGTCAGCATACCAAGGAGTGTTATGAGAAACATTTATTGCAGCTAGCTGCTCATCAGGAAAACTATCATCAATAGGTAGTGGGTCATCAAGGACATTCTCCAACCTAGACAAGTTATCAACTACGGGGTTCTCTGCTCCTTTTCTATCAGTGATATGTAAATCAAATTCTTGTAGCAAGAGAACCCATCGAATAAGTTTAGGTTTAGCATCTTTCTTTTCCATAAGATATTTTATAGCAGCATGATCGCTGTGAACAATAACTTTAGAGTCAACAATGTAAGATCTAAATTTATCACAAGCAAACACCACTGCTAGAAATTCTTTTTCAGTAGTAGCATAATTTCTTTGAGCATTGTCTAGTAACATTTAGTTTCTTATCAATTCTTTTCCTACAACAGCACCAACAACATAATCACTAGCATCACACATAATTTCAAAAGGCAAGTTCCAGTCAGGTGGTTGAACAATAGGTGCAGAAATTAAGGCTTTCGAAGGCTTCTAAACAATCATCATCGAAAACAAAAGGAACATCCTTTTGCAAAAGATTTTAAGGGGCCTAGAAATTTTAGAAAATTCTTTGATAAATCTCCTATAGAAACCAGCATGACCTAAGAAACTATGAATACCTTGGATATCTTTAGGACACGACATTTTCTCAATTGCATCAACCTTAGCTTTGTCCACCTCAATACCTCTTTCAGAAATTTAATGGCCCAAAACAATACCTTCATTAACCATAAAGTGGCCCTTCTCCCAATTCAAGACAAGATTTGTTCGCTCGCACACTACAAAAAAAAGACACATCCGTGACATTTTGGGCCGAACGAAATTTTTTCCTGTCATACTTATGACACTTCTATGACGATAATTGTGACAAAACCCGGTATCATCATAGATATGGTGGGGTCCTACTTCTATGACAAAAAATCATGACAGAAAATGGGCTTTTCGTCCTGGGCGGGCCAGAGACGCAGCTGCATGACATTCTTTGGGCCATTCATGACGGAGAAAACCGTGGTAGAAGCGAGGACGAGGAAAATATCGGGGGAGTTCCCGGTTACGGTGGGTGGTCGGGGGCCGAGCGATGCGCGTTTCTCTCATAACGTACGCGCGTGTGTGCGAGGCGTTGCGCTCTAACTGAACCCGAGTGAAGCATTGGGCTCTAACTGAACCCGAGCGATTGCACTGCAGGCTACGCGTTACTGAACCCGAGCGATCGATTGATCCCTTGCTGTTAACTGAAGCAGGGTGATTCCTTTGCTACTGCTGCTAACTGAAGCCGATCGATGCTGCCTCTGGATGAACAGTGAGCGTTGTTGGGGGGTTTGGATGAACAATTCCCGGTGGGGGTTGGATGAACAGGAACCCGTGGTAGTAGAGGTCGTTGCCGCTGGATGAACAGTACCCCGATCGATCGATCCGGTGGATGAACAGGACCCCGTGGAGGGCTGGATGAACAGGACCCCGTGGAGGGCTGGTTCAACAGTAGCCGGTGGAGGGCTGGATGAACAGTAGCCCATGGAGGGGTGGTTGAACAGGACCCCCGTGGAGAGGGCTGGTTGAACAGTAGCCGGTGGAGGAGCGCACGGTGGAGGCTGGATGAACAGGAGCCCGTGGATGAACAATCCCAGGTGGAGGCTAGAGGAGGTCGACGGTGGATGAACAGTAGCCCGTGGAGGCTGGAGGAGGTCGACTGTGGAGATGAACAATATCCCGTGGAGTCCCGTTTTGCGGTACGCCACACCCCTCCCGATGAACAGGATCCCCGTTTCGACCATAGCGCTCCAACACAAGTCCGTTTCCTCCGTTTTGCGGTACGCCATACCCCTCCCGATCAACAAGACCCCGTTTCGACTGTAGGAGGTCCGTTTCCTCTATTTTGCGGTATGCCAGACCCCTCGTGATGAACAAGATCCCAATTCCACCATGGCCAGTCGAACACAAGGCCATTTCCTCCATTCTGCGGTACGCCAGGCCTCTTTTCCATCGCCTGTTCCGTCCAAGCCGGTTTGCTCCCGATGAACAGCACGCGTTCCGTTGCCTCCCGATGAACACGACGCATTCCGTTGCCTCCCCATGAACACAATGACTATGCAGTTTCTCCGTTCCGACCCAGCCACAGCCATGTACACCAGCCCTGGCCGTACGTATGCACGATTAGGCGTTCGAGACCTCGCCCGTATGTACGTACGTGGCCGTATTTACTTTCTTGCACCCTGGCCGCTGTACGTACGTGTACATGCTACGTGCACGCCTCTACTACCACACGTGCGCGCCTCTACTACGGCACGTGCCCTTCCTTGCACGGCCACGGTTCATCGCTACAGCCTGCAGACAGACCGATCGACCAGTATGTACGTACACGTTCGCGACCAGAATGACAACACTACGTACGCTTCGACCAGGTGGGTCCTGACTGTCAGGCACTCCCTTGCGTGCGAAGATGTAGCTGGTGGGTCCCAGCAGTCAGGGGGCAAATCTTTTTTTGCCCGTAATATGGATGCACTTCCTTGCGTGCAAAGATGTAGCTGGTGGGTCCCAGCAGTCAGGGCGAGAAAAATTATTTTTCAGGGTAAAAAGGATGCAGTTGCTTGCATGCGTCCATGGGTGTGGTGCGTCCCCACTGTCAGCCTCTCACATATAGTCATCTTCCGATGACTCTCGGTTGTTGAGCACGTTGACCACACCGTGCCGAGCGCACCAAGGTCGGTGGACGACGGCGAGGCCCGAGACTGGAACGACCCGGAGATGGGGAAGACGCGGCAGTGGAGTCGCTGATGGAGAGGAGTGGGAAACTTGATGGTTCAGGTGCGCGGCAGCACTGCCACGGTGCCGCCCATGGGAGACAGGAGCAAAAACAGAGGTTGAAGAAGGAGCACGGTTGTTGGATTAACATCCATCGGTCCAGCTGCTAGAATCATTTGTTGATTAAGTTGACAAAGCCTTGCGTACATCTCCGCTTAGTAGGCCCACAAGTCAGCCACCAAATCTGACGGGTCCCAGCTGTCAACGGGAGGAATATTTTTTTCGCATAACAAGGAGGCACTTCCTTCCGTGCGATGATACAGCCGGTGGGTCCCAGCTGTCAGGGGGAGGAAACATTTTGTTTCAGCTTAATAAGGAGGAACTTTCCTTGCATGCGACCATGGACCTCGTGGGTTCCAGCCGTCAGGCTCTCCACGTACAGTCCTCTTCCGATGACTCTCGTTTGTTGACCATGCCGCACCGAGCGCAGCGAGGCGGTGGCCGACGGCGAGGCCCCGGACGGGAACGACCCGGAGATGGGAATACATGGCAGTGGAGTCGCAGATTGAGACGAGGAGAAGGGTTATAACTGGTTCTGGTGCGGCGTGGGGATGCAGTCGGTGGAGAATAACCGGAGGTGTGGAGGGATGGAGGGATAGCCTGGCCGGGAGCCGCCGGAAACTGGACCAGGCGGTCCCGGTGACACTGGAGGAAGGAGACGAGAGATTGAAAGTGCATGCCGGCCGTTGGACATAAATCCAATGGCTGTGGATGTCATAATCATTTGTTGACCAAGTTGATAACGCCCTGCATAGGCTTCGACCTATTGGCCCACATGTCAGCCTGCAAAAATGTGGCATATATTTAACCCATGTTTCGTCCATTTGCTGGGCTAGGTGAACAAATAATTTCGCGTCAATGCGGGCCATTTATATTTTCTAAGAAATCCCAGCCCATTTGCACTTTCTTGAAATACATGAATTAGCTGGGCTCATTCTATATATAATGTTAGGTTAGAAGGAGCAATTAATATCAAAAAATATATATATAATTAACAAATTAGCGAGTTATTGCTCAAAATAAAAATGAGCGCGTTATTATTACATTGGTCCTTAAAATCTTCGCAAGCTTTTGTACGCAATCACCAGGATTTTCCTTGCGTGTGAGTCAAAAACAACCACGATTTTCCTTCCCAACTTCTGTTAAACATTTAATTTCATAAGTTAATAACACGCAGGATTTTTTTATAATGCATATATAAGTCTCTATAAAATATACGATAATAGTAATAATATAAATATATATAATGTGGTTAGAAGGGAAAACATAAATTTGAGACAGCATTATTATTCTTATATATAGATAAATAGAACAGAGATCTGCGTTTTATTAAGAAAAGTACATTGGGCTGCCGATCTTTAAGAAAAAACCCATAGGCTGGTATGGACCTCAAAAAATAAGTTGAAACCACTGTCTCCGTATGTCGTGGGCTACGCATGTTAAAAAACAAAACCTAGGCCTAGCTGATACTTGTTCGCCCTGTGGAAAAAAATGATACCAGCTAGATCCCCGAGCGAACTGGATTAAAGAGGGGGCCGGCGGCGTGAGTGAAGAAGCACATCATGAGCGATTTTTTTCTTTAGTGGATGGCTCTCGATGGCGTTTTTTTACTTGCCTCTGCACCATACAACTTGTATTTTTAGCCTCCCAGTCCATGGTGGACCAGCAGCCCATTTGCTAGGCGGCCAACCTACAGAAACCAGCACTCGATTTTTCATCAAGCCCCAAAAACAACGCAGTACTATGTTTGTTTTGAGGCCGAAAACATTACGACAGGGGTTGAGCAGGGGAGGGGGGAAGACGGAGCAAAAAGATTAAAATGAGCTGATGCGTCGTTGCTACCCTAACAAAGCAGGTGCAATTCTTCTCGGGAAGAAGGTGTGCCGTTGACACCCACACGTCACAAATCCCACAACAGGCATACTAACAAGTTCACACACAAGCACAACATAAAAGGTAAACATTCGTATCAAACTCAGGTTCACAGGACACGTTCATATTCATAGCCAACATTCACAATCAGCAACTCAAAAGATTCATATATACACAAGTTCAGCATGTCTATGCATCCAAATGATTGATAGATCACACGACCATATTCATAGATAATTCACAAAAAGATTCAGATATACACATGTTCAGTATGTTTATGCATCCAAATGATTGAGATCACAGCCAATATCATCCATGGACGAACTTTAATTACCTAGGGTATAGACTGGTAAATGGTGTTCAGTCGGACGTACTTCTTGCTAAAATTAATGCTTGTACGAGTAAACTTTTGAGTACATAAGAGGCAGCACAGACAATCTGAACTTTGCTTGTAAGTTTATCCTCAAATAGTGGCCTCGTGCCGAGGGAAATTTGAGCAACTTGGCCACTACTTTCATCCAACTAGTTTACTGGCTCATCTTGGTCCTGTAGCTTGCCAAAATTCTACATTGCAGACAAGAAAGGAGGCGGTTGAGAAAATGAACCACCCAATTTTTTTGTGTAGTTCAACTGAAATGGAGCATCCCTGGCGTGCAGACTGATTAAGTGCCAGATGAATATACACGTCAACCAACTTGTCTGGAATCTTTAGACTCCATGTCATACAGTTCACTACCATATGTGCCGATAATCAAAAGGCACAAGTTGGGACCAAAGACTGGACTGCGTTTTTCTGGGTTATGCGCCAGGCAATATTTTTGGCGTTCACTCTCCTAATACTTGGAGTTTGACAACTGGTTGACGCCGGTTGATACTCGAATGAATATAGGCACTTCTTCTTATCAACATCGATGCTTGTCTGAGTGAACTTTGGAGTACATAGCAGCAGCATAAGTAATTGTCCGTCTGATCTTTTTGTGCAGTTCTACTGAAATCACCCAATGTAATGATTTGCCTGCGAGTTCAGGCTCCAAGTTACTCCTTTATGAAATCGGTAAATAGTAGCACAATACCAAATTACCTATACATATGACAAGCACAATAATCAGGATAAAGACCAGTACCAACATGTGTGAGGTAGCATATCGATTACTATTTCCTTTGACTGGAAGCCGAGATAAGCCAAGCGACTGACAGCAAAGGAAGAATGCAAGCCCAGATTAGCGACTGACAGGAAAGGAAGGAAGCTGTCGAGGCAATGAAGCACCCAAAGTTTTTGTGCAGTTCCACCAAAATCGAGCATACCTGTTGGCACATATATTGAGAGAGTGTGATTACTGTAATAGTGGGACTAGTCGATGAAACATACACTAACAAATAGAAGCACCCTCATTATCTTAATGGGTAAAGTTAGCAACATAGTAGTCTTGCTTAAAGAGATGTATTTGTTTATTTAATCAGTGCCAATTAGCTCAACACTCAAAGCATTGCCATGTATCATAGGTTGCAAAACATTAACGTGCAAAGATAACGGAGTTTCTCATGATAGTAGCACGATACAAATAGAGATGACAGCAAACTAATATGGATGAAGGCCTTAGGCTGGTACAAACCTGAGGAAAAAAGCTTATTCATGTAGTCCCATAAGAGATGATAAAGCACTCACTGGAATCACTCAATAGTGTATATTTTTGTGCACTTCAAATGTATGGTTGAAATCACTCTTGTTTATGTTGGGGAACATAGCAGAAATTTAAAATTTTCTACGTATCACCAAGATCAATCTATGGAGTCATCTAGCAACGAGAGAGAGGGGAGTGCATCTACATACCCTTGTAGATCGCGCGCGGAAGCGTTCAAGAGAACGGGGTTGATGGATTCGTACTCGCCGTGATCCAAATCACCGATGATCCTAGCGCCGAACGGACGGCACCTCCGCGTTCAACACACGTACGGAGCGGGGACGTCTCCTCCTTCTTGATCCAGCAAGGGGGGAGGAGAAGTTGATGGAGATCCAGCAGCACGACGGCGTGGTGGTGGAAGTAGCGGGATCCCGGCAGGGCTTCGCCAAGCGCAAGCGGGGAGGAAGAGGTGTCACGGGAGGGAGGGAGGCGCCAGGGCTTGGGGTGCTGCTCCCATGCACCTCCCCACTATATATAGGGGTGGAGGGGGCTGGTTTCTTGCCCTCCAAGTCCATTGGGGCGTTGGCAAAGGTGGGGGAAAGAAATCCCATCATTTCCCTTCCCCACCGATTGTTATCCCCCTTTTTTAGGGATCTTGATCTTATCCCTTCAGGATATGATCTTATTCCTTCTAAGGTGGGATCTTGGTGCGCCTTGACCAGGGGTGTGGGGCCTTGCCCCCACTACCCACGTTCATGTGGGTCCCCCCATGCAGGTGGGCCCCACTTCGGAACCTTCTAGAACCTTCCCGGTACAATACCGAAAAATCCCGAACATTTTCCGGTGGCCAAAATAGGACTTCCCATATATAAATCTTTACCTCCGGACCATTCTGGAACTCCTCGTGACATCCGGGATCTCATCCGGGACTCCGAACAACTTTCGGTTAACCGCATACTAATATCTCTACAACTCTAGCGTCACCGAACCTTAAGTGTGTAGACCCTACGGGTTCGGGAGACATGCAGACATGACCGAGACGACTCTCCGGTCAATAACCAACAGCGGGATCTGGATAGCCATGTTGGCTCCCACATGTTCCATGATGATCTCATCGGATGAACCACGATGTCGAGGATTCAATCAATCCCGTATATAATTCCCTTTGTCAATCGGTACCTTACTTGCCCGAGATTCGATCGTCGATATCCCAATACCTTGTTCAATCTCGTTACCGGCAAGTCACTTTACTCATACCATAACGCATGATCCCGTGGCTAACTCCTTAGTCACATTGAGCTCATTATGATGATGCATTACCGAGTGGGCCCAGAGATACCTCTCCGTCATACGGAGTGACAAATCCCAGTCTCGATTCGTGCCAACCCAACAGACACTTTCGGAGATACCTGTAGTGCACCTTTATAGCCACCCAGTTACGTTGTGACATTTGGTACACCCAAAGCATTCCTACGGTATCCGGGAGTTGCACAATCTCATGGTCTAAGGAAATGATACTTGACATTAGAAAAGCTCTAGCAAACGAACTACACGATCTTGTGCTATGCTTAGGATTGGGTCTTGCCCATCACATCATTCTCCTAATGATGTGATCCCGTTATCAATGACATCCAATGTCCATGGTCAGGATACCATAACCATCTATTGATCAACGAGCTAGTCAACTAGAGGCTTACTAGGGACATGTTGTGGTCTATGTATTCACACATGTATTATGGTTTCCAGTTAATACAATTATAGCATGAACAATAGACAATTATCATGAACAAGGAAATACAATAATAACCATTTTATTATTACCTCTAGGGCATATTTCCAACAGTTTACCAGTGTTGAGATTATATCGAAAGATTATCAAGAACTTCCAGCAGAGTTAAAGCACTGGCTGGGATACAGTTCATTGTATTGTCTTGTGTAGTTCCACTAAAATGTATGATTGGCACAACATGATCCCTGTTTGCACAAGTAGGAACAAGGTAAAACCTTCATTAGCTTGGTGAGAAAGGATAGAAAGACATTAGCATATTACTCTAATAGCAGCATCAAATTCATGATGGACAATACGCAAAACATTGCCTCATTAAACCAATGGCAATAAATTGACATGCAAAACAATAGCACTATTATGTCATGACACTAATAATATTCCCTACCTGCTCCACCACATGATTCACCTCCATAGACAAACATACACACGTAGATGATTCAGCATAAGGTGCTACTAAAGATTTGTTTAACTCCGACAGGAAAATTAGGCAGCAATAAATTAGTGGTACTTCAATACTCCTAATTAATTAAGTGACCTTGCAGGAGAGACATCAGAAGTGGAAGGGCTCCCTGGAGGATCGTCTCACATGTAAGGTAGACGTTGCCGGAGCCCTTGAATAGCCTCGACTGAGGCCTCTGGCTTCAGCAAGATCACCTTGGCACTGTTTATTCTTCTTCTTCCTCCTCTTCATGCTCTGTTTCTCTTTCTCCTCACCAGTTGGTGAAACCAAGTACATGATTGGCCTTCTATTTCTGAATTGGTTTTGTCAGTGAGGGAGTACAAGTGTACTAGTAAACAATAGCATTATTTTCTCACGGGAGTCGCAAAATAGAGATGAACACATGCATTAAATATCATTCTTACCTAACGGAAGGTTATGGCGCCAATATGGATGATGAGGATTGGAACACATATCTCCCTTTGTGCAGTTCCACCGAAATGAATCAACTGTTCCATTCTGACATTCCAGTTAAACGGCACAAAAGTCACTTCTTTTAACAAGTGTTTTGTGCAGTGCACCAAAAGGTCACTGCGGCAACCTCGTGAAATGGATATCCCTATTTGCACAAAAAGCTACAATGGAAACAGTCAGAGTCTCAAACAATTACAGCCAAAAACATTTGGCTAAACTTGTCATGGCTTATAACAGTGGCATGGCTTCATTTTACCAGGGGCATTAGATTAAGAACAGCTAAATATTTGCTATAAGGGCATGGGATAGTGGGTGCACCAGCAATCCAACACCATGTACCTAAACAGGGGCATAAAGTGGTGATTCAGAGTTTGTTGCCCCGAGAAACAAACATCCAAGAAATATATCTGGGTTGCTCCCATTTTTGTTCACTCTAGCCACCTAATCTGATGTGTGGATAGCAAATCTAGTCCTGGTCATACCACTGTGTATAGCGTTACCCCAATATTTCCCTTTTCGACCAAGAGACCGGTTGGATGACCAGTCTGTACTACTTACACCCCCTTTCCTTCCTGTTTGTACCAAGTCCGATGTACATACTAAATTCCCCCACCCCACTTTATTTCTTGTTTGAACCAAGTACAAGATTCGACTCCATGAAGTAGCTTTACCTCTGACAATAGAAGAAAAAATAGGTGACGTTGGACCATCCAATCGAGAGGGGCTGAGAGGCAGAAAATGATGCACATGCAGCAACGTAGCGAGCTGGGGAAGTAGAGCTAAGGCGGTTTCGAAGGAACATATACCTGAAGGTCGTCGGGATGTGGATAGGTGAGCGGCGGGAGGCCGGATCCGCCCACACTAGGGCAACGATGAAGGGATCGGAGGACGTCCGGCACCGGCGCTCGGCCAGAGATACCGGTGTGGCCGGCAGTGGGTCTCCTCCCTCGCTGTCGATGACGGCCTAAACACTGCCCCTCCTCCCCTTCACCGGCGGAGGGGGATACGTCCAGATCTGTAACCGGCGGGGAGGAGAGAAAGACAATGTTTTTTGAAGGGAGAAAGGCAGTGTTACCACCGCTATCTTGTTTAGATCTGGAGAGGATGAGAGTGTGTGAATAGAGCAACCCTAGCAACCAAGCGTGGAGGCTCCGGCCTATATATACGTAGTGGGGTAGTTCTCCTTTTTCACTCCATCAAAACAATTGTTTAAAATTGTGTACGTGCCAGGTCGCCCTTTTTTTTAGTTGTTGATTGTTTTTTGAGATAGCTACCCGCTTATTCCAAGTGGTGTTATGGTGTGCCAGTTCACACTTTGTATCGTTCAAGTCTTGTACAAGACCCTCCATTAAATGAACAACCACCCCCTCGTGAAAATTGTGAACAAGCCCACGGCTAAAATTATCGGAAACGTGGGCTGCCCCAACATGCATTATTATTTATATTTCTACTCCGTCTGTTCCTAAATATAAGTCTTTTTAGACATTTCAAATGGACTACAACATACGGATGTATGTACACATATTTTAAAGTATGGATTCGTTCATTTTGCTCCGTATGTAGTCACTTGTTAGAATCTCTAAAAAGACTTATATTTGGGAACGAATGGAGTATGTGGGAGTATCCTCAAAACAAAATGTGAGAGTACAATATTTATTGGGCCCCTTTGTAATTTGTGCTAAATTTTGACCAAAGATTTAACTGACAAAATGTTAGTGCATGTTAACAAAAATTATATTGTTTGATTCGTATTTGAACATAGTTTTCAATGATGTAGGGGTTGTTTGGTTTCCAGCCACATATTGCCACGCTTTGCCACACCTCACCTTAGGCAAATTTGACCAAGTTAGGTGGGTGTTTGGTTCTAGCCACACCTAAGACAAGAATTTTTTTATTAGCAGTGAACCCCACATGTCATACACACAAAAAGTGCGGCAAGATTCCCTTAGGCAAGCCAAAGTGGGTCTAACAATTTGAGCAATTCAGGTTAGGCAATGTGGAAAGTGTGGCAAAAATAATGTGGCAACATATGACAAACATAGTCACAATCCAAACAGCCCCGTAATTTTTTGTGACATGCATGAACATTTGGTTAGTTAAATTTATAGTCAAAATTTGGCAAGGTGCATCAAATCAACACATGCAAGTATCAAAAGGAAAGACACGGCATGCATGCATGCGTTGTACTCCCTCCGTTTCCAAATGTAAGTTTTTTTAAATATTGCAACAAGTGACTACATACGAAGCAAAATGAGTGAATCTACACTCTAAAATTCTACATACATCTGTATGTTGTTGTGCATTTGAAATGTCTAAAAAGACTTATATTTAGGAACGAAGGGAGTAACTAATGCATCGGTAAACGCAAATTATTGAAATATATCGAGTGCAGTGCTTTGATGTGTCGCATCAACTCGTACAAGAACGAGAAGTTTGATTACTACAACACCCTCTCGCCTTAACCGCACCTGCCTTTGGCTGCATGACAGGTGGGCCACCCACCTGTTGGGTCCACCTGTCATAGACGCCAAGGCAGGAGCAGTAAGTCAATGAAGTTGCGTCCCTCCCTCGCCCATGAGCGTGGTGGCTGGCAGGACTAGGAGAAGCTTTCGTTCGCTACATGCTCTCCCTCCCGCACGCAGTGGACATGCAGAAGTTCAATCGGTGTCAGATGGCTAGAAGCATACTGTAGTACTCCTCCACTGCACAGTAGTACTCCATCATTGTTAGATTTCCCGAAGAGGCGAAGAGCCAAGCGCAGCCCATACGCTCGTGTGGCAATTTCATGTGTAGAGTAGTCTAGGATAGCGTGTATCGTGCCTCTAAGCTTAAAATCGTTGGGGTCGGCTCCATGCTTTTTTTGATTAAAATAATCTTCTGGCCCTACCTGTCATCCTGGTGATTCTAGTTTGCACGCTCATCTGGTCAAGACAGGAATATATATTTTAATTTGTGGTGGGGTAAATGTTAGAGGTTGCAGCAAATGGAGTATTGTACACTGCGGGTTTTTCAGCCAAGTTTAGAGGCAACCTGTGACGCCCCCGATTTGACCGTACACTAATCATGCACGCAAATGTGTACGATCACGATCAGGGACTCACGGGAAGATATCACAACACAACTCTACAACATAAATAAGTCATACAAGCATTATAATACAAGCCAGGGGCCTCGAGGGCTCGAATACAAGTGCTCGATCATAGACGAGTCAGCGGAAGCAACAATATCTGAGTACAGACATAAGTTAAACAAGTTTGCCTTAAGAAGGCTAGCACAAAAGTAGCAACGATCGAAAAGGCAAGGCCTCCTGCCTGGGACCTCCTAACTACTCCTGGTCGTCGTCAGCGGCCTGCACGTAGTAGTAGGCACCTCCAATGTCGTAGGTGTCGTCGTCGACGGTGGCGTCTGGCTCCTGAACTCCAGCATCTGGTTGCGACAATCCGGTATAGAAAGGGGAAAGGAAGGAGAAAAGCAACCGTGAGTACTCATCCAAAGTACTCGCAAGCAAGGAGCTACACTACATATGCATGGGTATATGTGTAAAGAGGCATATCAGTGGACTGAACTGCAGAATGCCGGAATAAGAGGGGGATAGCTAGCCCTGGCGAAGACTACGCTTCTGGACATCTCCATCTTGCAGCATGTAGAAGAGAGAAGATTGAAGTCCTCCAAGTAGCATCGCATAGCATAATCCTACCCGGCAATCCCCTCCTCGTCGCCCTGTTAGAGAGCGATCACCGGGTTGTATCTGGCACTTGGAAGGGTGTATTTTATTCAGTATCCAGTTCTAGTTGTCATAAGGTCAAGGTACAACTCCGGGTCGTCCTTTTACCGAGGGACACGGCTATTCGAATAGATAAACTTCCCTGCAGGGGTGCACCACATAACCCAACACGCTCGATCCCATTTGGCCGGACACACTTTTCTGGGTCATGCCCGGCCTCGTAAGATCAACACGTCGCAGCCCCACCTAAGCACAACAGAGCGGTCAGCACGCCGGTCTAATCCTAAGCGCGCAGGGGTCTGGGCCCATCGCCCTATGCACACCTGCACGTTGCGAACGCGGCCGCGAGCAGACCTAGCAACCCACACGATCACGGCGGTTACGTCAACACGGTCCAACACGGCGCGCCCCACTCAGTCGCTGACGTCAAGAAGGCTTCGGCTGATACCACGACGTCGGGATACCCATAACTACTCCCGCGTAGATGGTTAGTGCGTATAGACCAAATGGCCAGACTCAGATCAAATACCAAGATCTCGTTAAGCGTGTTAAGTATCCGCGAACGCCGACCAGGGCCAGGCCCACCTCTCACCTAGGCGGTCTCAACCTGCCCTGTCGCTTCGCCATAAAGTAACAGTCGGGGGCCGTCAGGAACCCAGGCCCACCTCTACCGGGGTGGAGCCACCTGTCCTTTCAGCCCCCTCATCAGAATCACTTGCGGGTACTCCTCGAGCCGACCCGACTTTAGTCACCACATGTGTCATGTATATAATGTATATAGTATATACCCGTGATCACCTCCCAAAGTGATCACGGCCCAGTAGTATAGCATGGCAGATGGACAAGAGTGTAGGGCCACTGATGGAACACTAGCATCCTATACTAAGCAGTAGGATAGCAGGTAAGGGTAACAACTGTAGCAACAATGACAGGCTATGCATCAGGATAGGATTAACGGAAAGCAGTAACATGCTACACTACTCTAATGCAAGCAGTATAGAGAAGAATAGGCGATATCTGGTGATCAAGGGGGGGGCTTGCCTGGTTGCTCTGGCAAGTAGGAGGGGTCGTCAACTCCGTAGTCGAACTGGGCAGCAGCAGTGTCGGTCTCATAGTCTACCGGAGAGAAGAGGGGGAAGAAACAGTAAATACAATGCAAACATAAGCATGACAATGTGTGACATGACAATGAGCGGTGCTAGGTGTGTCCTAACGCGACAGTAGGTGGTACCGGCGAAAGGGGGGAACATCCGGGAAGTATTCCCGATGTTTCACGTTTTCGGACAGACGGACCGGAGGGGCAAAGTTGCTAGTTCAATAGGTTAGGGAGGTGTGGTGGACGAACGGACTGCGTATTCGGATTCGTCTCGTCGTTCTGAGCAACTTTCATGTAGAAAACATTTTCATCCGAGTTACGGTTTAAAAGATATGAATTTTCAAAGATTATTTGAATTTTTGGAATTATTTGAATTTAGCAAAAATGAATTATGACGTCAGCATGAGGTAATGCTGATGTCAGCAGGTCAACAGGTCGGCTGACCAGTCAAACCAGACAGGTGGGTCCAGTGGGACCCACATGTCATTGACAGGGCACTAACAGAGTTTTATAATTAACTTAACAAGGTTATTAGCAGGTAGGCCCCACCTGTCAGTGCATATTTAGATTAATTAATTAGTTTTATTTATAAAAACATTTTTTTTGTTAATTATGCGGCGGGGCCCGCATGTCAGTGGCTGGGCCTGCATGTCAGTAGTTGACCAAGTCAACATGGTCAACAGGGCCCACGGGACCCACCTGCAGCGACCCAGGGATGGCCCCAGGGCCAGCCACGTCAGCGGCGTCGGCGTTCAGCCGCCGGCGGCCACAAACGCGGCGGCGGCGCACGGGAGGCCGCGGGATTTGGCTACATGCCACCAAATTTGACGCGGGCTGTTGCGTTCGAACGGGGAGACGATGCCGCGTCTACTAGGACCGGTGGCGTCGCCGGAGTTCGCCGAAGCTGACGGCGGCGAGCACCGAGGCGGATGCCGGAGCTCGGGCGTGGGCGGCTATGGCGAGGAGAGGCACAGCCGGGGACAGGGATAGGTGCGTTGGGGCCCTGGAGGCGTGCTAAGAACGACGACGCGGTCGGACGCGAGCCACGCTTGCAGTGGCCGCGACGGTGAGCTCGACCGCGGCGGCGGGAGGGTGAGCGCGACGGGGGACCGAGCTACGGGATGCGGTGAGCTAGGAGGGGAGGAGGAGGAGGTTCAGGGGCTCACGGCCGTTGCAGAGACGGCCCGGGGAAGACTCGATGTGCTCGGGGCAGCGCGGATTCCGGCGATGGCGACAACGGAGCAGAGGAGGGGGACGAGGTCGCCGCGGTCGCTGCAGGGGCTTCGAGTTCCAGCCCGAGGTGGCAGGAGGCGTAGGGGACGACGGCGGGGCTATTGAGCACGTCTACGAGGTGATGGAGGGTCGGTGGCCGCGTCGACGGCGAGCAGCGGCGACGAGCTCGAGCGACCGAGGTCGGGATCGAGCGTGAGGAGAGGGGAGAGGTGAGGTGGATCTGATGGGAGGGGGAGATCTGGCAGGGGCGAGTGGGGAGGAGAACCCGAGGAGGCGCGGGTGCGGCATCCTTATCCACCCGCTGTCGACGGCGAAGAGGTTCGACGGGGGCGTGCCCCTGTTTAGGCGCGGTCGGGAGAACAGCGCACGGGGGAAGAAGACGACAAAGGGGGGGGGGAGTGGGCCTGCGACGGTGGTCAGCCAGCTCGGCTGGTTGCCAGCTGGGCCAGTTGGCCCAGTGGGGGGTTGGGTTTACTTTCTCTTTTTTTTTTGCTTTGTTTTCTGTTTTCTTTTCTTTATCTATTTTATACTTTTAATTTCTGTTTTATAAAATATAAATACAACTCCTAAATTAATGTTATAATTTATTCTACTGCCCCAAAAAGTTGACACCTAATTAAAATAGTTTGCATTATTATTATTTTTAAAAGGCATTTAATTAATTGTCATAACTGTTGTTTTAATTACTTTAGAGCCTTTAAACATTTTATAAAAGTGTGGTTTCTCCACAATAATTACCTATGCATTATTTGGCAACACCCCAACATTTTAGTTTTAATATTTGAAAAGTTTTACCGTTTGACTTGGTTTTTGATCTTGAATTCGAACCGGTTTCGAACTAACGCGAGATTAGAAACAGTAATCGAGGTGACGTGGCATCATTAGCAGAGGTTTACTGTAGCTTAATTATCCGGGCGTCACAATTCTCCTCCACTACAAGAAATCTCGTCCCGAGATTTAAGAGGGAGTAAGGGGGAAGTTCGGGTTACGGAATTCTAAGGAATGCTTCTTGGTCTTGGTTGTTCTTCTCGAAGAGGTTGATCCATTACATTGATGTCTTCATTCTGCTGTTCAGGTCATCATGATGATGTTGTCGTCCTTTTCTTCGGGAACTCCATTGTACTTTACGAAAGAATAAAGGGTGGGTATATTCCAGGAGAACGGCCTCTGCAGGTTGACTATCTGGTAGCTAACATCGGGGAAGGTGGCGGAAAGTAACTCTCGAATGGAAACTTACGGAAATATCGAGAGCAAAGTACAGGAGGTATCCTGGGAAGTTTCGAGCGGGTAGGCAATCTTCGTATGCCTGTTACCGGGCGTGAAAGGGGTTCAAGGCAACGGGAATAAGTATTGTGTCTGATATTCAGACTTGAAGTGGCTCGTGAATTACATACGAGGCCACGCCGATGAATTAATTTGGAACAGGGGGTGCACAGGAGAGTCAGGTTTAGATCCTGTGGAACTGTGGGTTATGGGCCCACCATGTGGTTAGTAGGAAGGGCGTGACATCTTGCACGATCATGATAGCAAGGCATGTCAGAGGGTAGCCTGTCAGTTATATGTCAGCAACATCGTCGGTACCAAGGGCGAGGGACGAAGAGAACCATTTTCCTGCTCGTTGAAACGAGGCGGACCATTAGGCAAAGTTCTCGTCCATCGGTGGTTACCGAAATGTCACCAACAATAGTAACAGGGTCTTACTGACAGAGTTGTACACCGAGGTGTTTACATAAGCAGGAGAATATTACTGCTTAGTTCATATAGACCACCAGAAAGGTTAACCCAAACAATGGAAAGGAAAGTATGATTATCAGATTAAACAGAAGAATGGAAAGGAAAATGTGTTTAAACACATATTTCAAGGGTATATCCTTCCCAAGGACAAGCAGGCATGATATCCATGACAGGATATAATGTAGAAAACCTTTAGGTAAGGGGAAGGAAATTTCATGACATTACCCATACAACGGTGTTTGGATAATTGAGCAGGAAACAATTAGCATTGGGCTTCAAATGTTCCTGTTGAAAATCGGAGTACCATAGACAGGCTTTGAGATAGCATTGACATGGTCAACAGGTGAAGAACAGAATTTGGAAACAAAAAGGATCCATCAGGAACAACTTATAGAGTAAGTCTTACAATTTCCTCATGGAAGAATAGCTAACCTTGCTAAAAGGGAAAGCTTATAATAATAGGTCCTCCCGCCAGGTGTGCTGGGTATCATCACCTTACCGGGTCATAAATAGGCCAATGTTATAACTCTTGGAAATATGTTCCAACCATCATATCTGACCGAGATTCAGATCTGATTGGTGTCAGGATACCTCAGACTCGGGATGTCTGAGAAGAAAAGTGCAACACAAATAGATGGGATGACATAGTAAGATTCTCGGGAAATGAACTATGAAAGCAAGTTCCGAAACAAGAGTTCATCATTAAACCAAGGAGAGGATGAGGGGGTGGCTGATGGACTCAGCGACAATTCCTCGAGATTTCCAAAACGAGGGATTTCCACACTTATGTGAACAAGGAGATAACATTTGTCAGATCAAATGATACAGTGAGGTATGCTCGAGGAAAACATACTCAATTAAACATTGGTTGAAAGGTGCACCCGAAATATGGGCTTAGGTAGAATGATCAATGTTAGAACGGTGATTCGATAACCAATGGTTTAAGAATGAAATATCGACCATTAACTTCAAAGCAATAGGGTTGCTAGAAGTTTTGAAGTCGCACATCATAGTTCAATTGTCGGTTTTCCGGTTAGAAACAACACAGGGATCAGAAAACAAATGGAGATGGAGAGAAGTATTACTATATCAAGAATTCTCAAGAGGTGGAGAAATTCTCACAATATCCTTGACATAAAAGATGGTAATACTCCAAGGTAGAACATAACATAAGCTGGTTAGCAAGGAGCTCCATAACATGATCAAGTTTGTGATGAAAGGAATGTAAGGATGTTGTCGATGGTAACTCAAATTACCAAGGAACGAGGATGGCACTTATCATCAAGAATTCCATTGATATCCTGGAAGGAGTCAAAATGTTGATGATGATCACGACATTTTGTTGTCGAGGGGATCCACGAAGAAGCAATTGATCAGCGACTGCATCAAGCAAAAGGACTGATGCAACAAAAGATTATTGGAGCCACAGATACTACACAAACTCGGGGTCAAGTTTGTTGTTCGAGCTGAAACGATATGGCGAGGAAAATTGACGTAAGCTTAGATCATCGTCGAAAGTGGTGCTCCGGGAATAAGGACCAGGTAGCACAGTTAAAATTTAGCACGCTAATGATATAGCCGATCAGGCTAGGAATGACTTAATGATTATTAAACTCATAAGCAACGAAAATTACCTAGAGTTATTGAATCGGAGTGCGGACTTGATTCACTATTCGGTGTTCTCGGTTGACAAACAACCCAGAGCCCATGAAGTGACAAAGACAAGGTAAGGTAGTACTTCATCAAAGTTTATAAGATGTAGTGCAATGGTAAGATATCCCCGAGATACCAGGGGTAATACTCAAGGTAGATCAAAATAGAGGTTGGGCAGGCGTATTGACCTGCAGAAGACAAGTGATTTAACTTGTCCAAGAAATGGTATTTAAAGGAGAACACGGTCGGAACCACGATTGAAAAAGGCCAGATCCCAGATATAAGATGAACTTATACCAAGGGAATAATTAATTTAAGAGAAGCTTCCATGATAAGGTATACATCGTGTCCATGGGCATGAACATAAAGTTCAAGGTCGACTCCCACTTCTCCAATGCATAACCTTTCATTCACTTGTCGCATTCGATAAAGGCATTAGTGTTGAAAGTTTTACCTGGTGAAATACCAGATGAGTATGACTCATGAAAACTTTCGAGTTCACACATATTATGGAAGGCATAGGTTCAACCCATCGGGGCATCGTGGAAACATATACCACAAACTTCGGAGTAAATAATACAAGCTCGAAAGTAGAGCATGGTTCACAAAACAGATGATACAATTTACCAAAGGCACTATATATCCATGGAAAGGCTCACAAGGTTCTTCAATAGGAAGGACACTGTCGAATAAAATCCAACAAAGGAACCGATGGTTCACAAGGGATCTGATGTGAGCATCGGTACTCAACCAGAGGAAGAAGAATGCAAGGAGATCTGATTATAGAAACAACTGACTAACTCAAAGTTCAAATGCAAAAGAATTATGATTTCCAAATCAGGGGGTCAGAAGCAACGCTCTGATCAAGGATGGATAAGTTGAGTAGGCTTAGGGGTACAATCGATGGCAATTTGATAGGTCGAGATCCAGCATCATGTTAAAAATGATGTCTGAGCCGGAAGGATGAATTCTAGGATCTGATTGAGGATTGCGAGCATTCGCAACATATTGAATCAATGGACTCAAAAAGATAATGACAAGGGGTGCCAATAAGATTTCGAGACTTATGGGATTAATCATAATGCTAGTAAGCAAGAATTTCAAGAGCAATAGGCTCCTGAGGATTTTCGGAAGATCGAATGTCATTCTGAACACTTTTGTGATATACTTGAATCCACTGGGGATGAGCGGATACTCGGTAAGTGCAAGAATTATCCGTAGGGGTATTCAGGTGACAAAGAACAGCAAGGCAGTAAGCTCAATGATTCTCGGAACAACAGAGATAATATCGGGGTATCTTGTAATAACAAGATCAACTGGGAAACATTGTATGAATGGCGAGTATACGCGGTTATCCATAGGAGTTTCTCGATGAAAGGGAATTGCAAAAGCGATGAACACAAGTTCTCGGGTTATCAGCGGAGAGTATCTTCAGGGTCTTCACGTGCAGCAGACGATCACCAGTAATAAGGGGCTCTCCGGGTGAAAGTGCTAACAAGATCCTAATGTTAGATTTAGCAAAATTCATTTATCCCAAATAGAAGAGATGTCAGAGTCCCAGAGTATAGGTTGAGGAATAAAAGATCCTACTACCACCCAATGGCGACGTGGGCCCGTAAGCCACACAGCCATGTTAGTAAAACAGTTTTCACTGACTAGGCTCAACTTCGGCCAAGGAGTTGGAAAGGGGGGATTCCTACAGGCAGTTGGCTCTGATACCAACTTGTGACGCCCCCGATTTGACCGTACACTAATCATGCACGCAAATGTGTACGATCACGATCAGGGACTCACGGGAAGATATCACAACACAACTCTACAACATAAATAAGTCATACAAGCATTATAATACAAGCCAGGGGCCTCGAGGGCTCGAATACAAGTGCTCGATCATAGACGAGTCAGCGGAAGCAACAATATCTGAGTACAGACATAAGTTAAACAAGTTTGCCTTAAGAAGGCTAGCACAAAAGTAGCAACGATCGAAAAGGCAAGGCCTCCTGCCTGGGACCTCCTAACTACTCCTGGTCGTCGTCAGCGGCCTGCACGTAGTAGTAGGCACCTCCAGTGTCGTAGGTGTCGTCGTCGACGGTGGCGTCTGCTCCTGAACTCCAGCATCTGGTTGCGACAATCCGGTATAGAAAGGGGAAAGGAAGGAGAAAAGCAACCGTGAGTACTCATCCAAAGTACTCGCAAGCAAGGAGCTACACTACATATGCATGGGTATATGTGTAAAGGGCATATCAGTGGACTGAACTGCAGAATGCCAGAATAAGAGGGGGATAGCTAGTCCCTGGCGAAGACTACGCTTCTGGACATCTCCATCTTGCAGCATGTAGAAGAGAGAAGATTGAAGTCCTCCAAGTAGCATCGCATAGCATAATCCTACCCGGCAATCCCCTCCTCGTCGCCCTGTTAGAGAGCGATCACCGGGTTGTATCTGGCACTTGGAAGGGTGTATTTTATTCAGTATCCAGTTCTAGTTGTCATAAGGTCAAGGTACAACTCCGGGTCGTCCTTTTACCGAGGGACACGGCTATTCGAATAGATAAACTTCCCTGCAGGGGTGCACCACATAACCCAACACGCTCGATCCCATTTGGCCGGACACACTTTTCTGGGTCATGCCCGGCCTCGTAAGATCAACACGTCGCAGCCCCACCTAAGCACAACAGAGCGGTCAGCACGCCGGTCTAATCCTAAGCGCGCAGGGGTCTGGGCCCATCGCCCTATGCACACCTGCACGTTGCGAACGCGGCCGCGAGCAGACCTAGCAACCCACACGATCACGGCGGTTACGTCAACACGGTCCAACACGGCGCGCGCCACTCAGTCGCTGACGTCAAGAAGGCTTCGGCTGATACCACGACCTCGGGATACCCATAACTACTCCCGCGTAGATGGTTAGTGCGTATAGACCAAATGGCCAGACTCAGATCAAATACCAAGATCTCGTTAAGCGTGTTAAGTATCCGCGAACGCCGACCAGGGCCAGGCCCACCTCTCACCTAGGCGGTCTCAACCTGCCCTGTCGCTTCGCCATAAAGTAACAGTCGGGGGCCGTCAGGAACCCAGGCCCACCTCTACCGGGGTGGAGCCACCTGTCCTTTCAGCCCCCTCATCAGAATCACTTGCGGGTACTCCTCGAGCCGACCCGACTTTAGTCACCACATGTGTCATGTATATAATGTATATAGTATATACCCGTGATCACCTCCCAAAGTGATCACGGCCCAGTAGTATAGCATGGCAGACGGACAAGAGTGTAGGGCCACTGATGGAACACTAGCATCCTATACTAAGCAGTAGGATAGCAGGTAAGGGTAACAACTGTAGCAACAATGACAGGCTATGCATCAGGATAGGATTAACGGAAAGCAGTAACATGCTACACTACTCTAATGCAAGCAGTATAGAGAAGAATAGGCGATATCTGGTGATCAAGGGGGGGGCTTGCCTGGTTGCTCTGGCAAGTAGGAGGGGTCGTCAACTCCGTAGTCGAACTGGGCAGCAGCAGTGTCGGTCTCATAGTCTACCGGAGAGAAGAGGGGGGAAGAAACAGTAAATACAATGCAAACATAAGCATGACAATGTGTGACATGACAATGAGCGGTGCTAGGTGTGTCCTAACGCGACAGTAGGTGGTACCGGCGAAAGGGGGGAACATCCGGGAAGTATTCCCGATGTTTCACGTTTTCGGACAGACGGACCGGAGGGGCAAAGTTGCTAGTTCAATAGGTTAGGGAGGTGTGGTGGACGAACGGACTGCGTATTCGGATTCGTCTCGTCGTTCTGAGCAACTTTCATGTAGAAAACATTTTCATCCGAGTTACGGTTTAAAAGATATGAATTTTCAAAGATTATTTGAATTTTTGGAATTATTTGAATTTAGCAAAAATGAATTATGACGTCAGCATGAGGTAATGCTGATGTCAGCAGGTCAACAGGTCGGCTGACCAGTCAAACCAGACAGGTGGGTCCAGTGGGACCCACATGTCATTGACAGGGCACTAACAGAGTTTTATAATTAACTTAACAAGGTTATTAGCAGGTAGGCCCCACCTGTCAGTGCATATTTAGATTAATTAATTAGTTTTATTTATAAAAACATTTTTTTTTTGTTAATTATGCGGCGGGGCCCGCATGTCAGTGGCTGGGCCTGCATGTCAGTAGTTGACCAAGTCAACATGGTCAACAGGGCCCACGGGACCCACCTGCAGCGACCCAGGGATGGCCCCAGGGCCAGCCACGTCAGCGGCGTCGGCGTTCAGCCGCCTGCGGCCACAAACGCGGCGGCGGCGCACGGGAGGCCGCGGGATTTGGCTACATGCCACCAAATTTGACGCGGGCTATTGCGTTCGAACGGGGAGACGATGCCGCGTCTACTAGGACCGGTGGCGTCGCTGGAGTTCGCCGAAGCTGACGGCGGCGAGCACCGAGGCGGATGCCGGAGCTCGGGCGTGGGCGGCTATGGCGAGGAGAGGCACAGCCGGGGACAGGGATAGGTGCGTTGGGGCCCTGGAGGCGTGCTAAGAACGACGGCGCGGTCGGACGCGAGCCACGCTTGCGGTGGCCGCGACGGTGAGCTCGACCGCGGCGGCGGGAGGGTGAGCGCGACGGGGGAGCGAGCTACGGGATGCGGTGAGCTAGGAGGGGAGGAGGAGGAGGTTCAGGGGCTCACGGCCGTTGCAGAGACGGCCCGGGGAAGACTCGATGTGCTCGGGGCAGCGCGGATTCCGGCGATGGCGACAACGGAGCAGAGGAGGGGGATGAGGTCGCCGCGGTCGCTGCAGGGGCTTCGAGTTCCAGCCCGAGGTGGCAGGAGGCGTAGGGGACGACGGCGGGGCTATTGAGTACGTCTACGAGGTGATGGAGGGTCGGTGGCCGCGTCGACGGCGAGCAGCGGCGACGAGCTCGAGCGACCGAGGTCGGGATCGAGCGTGAGGAGTGGGGAGAGGTGAGGTGGATCTGATGGGAGGGGGAGATCTGGCAGGGGGCGAGTGGGGAGGAGAACCCGAGGAGGCGCGGGTGCGGCATCCTTATCCACCCGCTGTCGACGGCGAAGAGGTTCGACGGGGGCGTGCCCCTGTTTAGGCGCGGTCGGGAGAACAGCGCACGGGGGAAGAAGACGACAAAGGGGGCGGGGAGTGGGCCTGCGACGGTGGTCAGCCGGCTCGGCTGGTTGCCAGCTGGGCCGGTTGGCCCAGTGGGGGGTTGGGTTTACTTTCTCTTTTTTTTGCTTTGTTTTCTGTTTTCTTTTCTTTATCTATTTTATTCTTTTAATTTCTGTTTTATAAAATATAAATACAACTCCTAAATTAATGTTATAATTTATTCTACTGCCCCAAAAAGTTTGACACCTAATTAAAATAGTTTGCATTATTATTATTTTTAAAAGGCATTTAATTAATTGTCATAACTGCTGTTTTAATTACTTTAGAGCCTTTAAACGTTTTATAAAAGTGTGGTTTCTCCACAATAATTACCTATGCATTATTTGGCAACACCCCAACATTTTAGTTTTAATATTTGAAAAGTTTTACCGTTTGACTTGGTTTTTGATCTTGAATTCGAACCGGTTTCGAACTAACGCGAGATTAGAAACAGTAATCGAGGTGACGTGGCATCATTAGCAGAGGTTTACTGTAGCTTAAATATCCGGGCGTCACACAACCATGTGGCGTCAGTGCTATGATGTGTCGCATCAACTCGTACAACGAGGAGAAGCTTGATCTTACTACTACACGCCTTCTCCCACGCCCATGCGCGTGGTGGCTATCCCTCCCACACGCGGTGGACGGACATGCAGCAGTGGATTCGATACTGTAGAAGTAGTAGTAACATCATTGTTCGTCTTCTCGAAGAGGCGAAGAGCCAAGCGCAACCTGAACGTGGCAGTTGTGAACGCTCGCGTGGCAGTCTTTGTGTAGGGGTTGGGCGTGGTGCGGAGCCTTGGAGCACGCATATAGCCAGGCTCTTGCATGAGACAAAATTGCTATTTGAGCCCACTATTGTAGTACTAGTACTTGCTAGTATAGCCCTGTAAACCAGAAAGGAGTATTTGCCTTTCTAGAGATTTTAACAAGTGACTAGACTACACCGCGTGCAGTACTGGCTCAAATCTTAAATCTCATCAACCAAGGCATTTTGTGATCGGAGGAATGTATCTCGTACTTTACAAAACTACCCTAATTAAACTCATGCATTAGTTACGTAGTTCTCTAGTTTTCCTCTCCGCCTTGGTCGCGGTTCACAATATTGAGCACTCCTATATGACTAGCCGCTCTATCTACATGCGGGACATCAAAGCATCCGGGCCCACGTGCCATCCACCAAATCACAGCGAGGTGCTACAGTCGAGACTCACCGGTCACCCCAGTGTGGCCGTCATGACCAGTCATATCACAAAACCCACCTTTACCAGTAGTGGTAAAGTGGCCTCGAAGTTGGACTGGACGAAGCAACCATCATTTCACTGGAACGCTCGTTGAAGCCATTTCTCCCCTTTCTTGAAGAAAACCTCACTCCAGGCTACTCACTTCTGCCATTTTCTTCTGTACCGACGAAGGAAAGGTGGGCGAATCAGTGATGCCGCTATATTTTCATTCCAAGAATCTTCTTTTTGCGAAGCACCGACCTATCTCACAGCCTATTCTTTTCCTGTTTTCATTGCGATTGTGGTTTCCTTTCGATTGCTTTTTGTTTGGCAGTTCATTGATGGATCCTGGAGCACTAGCCAAAGCGTTGCCGGCGGACAACCCACTAGAGACAGCGATCTCCAGGAAGCGAGCACCGACCAACGAGTTGACCATGTTGGTGGGCCAACCCATGGAGACGAAGAACTCCAGGAAACAAGCACTGGCCAAAGAGTTGACGACGTTGGCGGACGAACTCCTCAAAGAAAGTTGGAAGAACAGCAAGGGCCCCACCGTGCCTACCCCAGAAACTCTAATGGCCACCTATGCGAGGCTCAGGGCCGAGTTTGAGGAGATAGTCGCCGTTGAGAAGCAGTATTCCCGTGGCAAGGTGATGGCCCCCATCGAGGACGAGGAGATGGCCCCCGGAGGGATGGGATCCCCCGGTGAGCTGCACAAGGTAAAAAATAATGGCTTACCAAAGTTGTGGTTTTTTTATTATTTGCAATGTGCTTGCTAATATGTTAGGGTTGTGCAGGTGACGGTGGACGTCCTTGATGATTCCGATGTCGCGGCCCGTCCTGTGGACAACGCTCCAGAGATCGTTTTCGATGTCGCGGTCCGTCATGTTGACATCGCCCCGGAGATCGATTCCGATGCCACTGTCCATCCTGTGGACATTGCCCCAGAGATCAATTCTGATGTCGCGGTCAGTCCTGTGGACATCGCCCCAGAGATCGATTCCCATGCCGCTGTCCGTGCTGTGGTCATTGCCCGAGAGATCGATGACAAGAAATAGTTGGTCGCGCTAATCCTTCAGGGTAGTTTGCATTGCCCTGTGTTTAATTACCAGAACGATGCGTGTTATCAAACCATCTTAGGGCTAGTGCACTGTCTTGTGTGGGCGGTACTTGCTACTTTTGTTTGCTAGTGAATCATGCGAACCCTCTCCGAGTTATGGAAACAGATGTATCCTCACCAGCTTTTGATGTAATATATCACATGCTTAGATGTAAGTTCGAACTATTTATCATATCAGCAGTGCTTGTTTGATGATTCTTGGTGTTAGTAGGGTAGCTACTGTGCCAACTATAGTACTTGCAAAACACTCACCGAAGAGAAACGTTGGGGCTGATGAGCTCGTGGTACGCTTATACTTATCCGTCGTCGATCGGCCAATAGCCCAAGCTCCTAAAATTGTAGGCTTAGCGATCGATCAGACAATAGTCGACACGGATACATTCGTGATCACGATACATTCAGGCCTCATTTGGTTCATAGGGTAGCAAAATCGTAGCAAAAGTACAGAGACGTGCAACACAAAATCATAGCAGTACAGAGACATACTCCCTCCATTCCAAAATAGATGACTCAACTTTGTACTACTAACTTTGAAACGGAGGGAGTACAAATCATTGGCAGGCTACTTTGACCTAGTGGGTTTCAGTGATATGAAGTGGTACAGTGCCGTCCAGTCTTCGCGTCTGGTAGCAGTATTGCGGGTACAGTAAGTTTTCTTGAAGAAGCAGAACTCAACGAAGTTATGATGGTTCCTTCGTCCGACCAACTTACAGCGGGAAAGGTTGGGCCTGCGCTACGATCGGGGTGGACCAGGATAATTTTGTGCATGGCAGGTGGACCAGGATGGTCGACGTCCCACATGTCGGCGAATGGAAAGTATTCTTTTCCGATATAGAGGACGAGCAATGAGTATTCATTGTTTATTTTTGATGAAAGCTATTGTCTCCACTGTTACGACTGAGGAGTGTGAAACACGGCAGCCCAGTGAACTTGGCATGTGCACCACTCCCTCCTTCCTCATGTAATACTCCCTATTGTCTCCACTGTTTTTACCTTTCTTTTTTTAGACACATTTATCTTTTTATGCCTCTTTTTTAGAATTTATTTTTTATACCTAGGAGCACGTGTAGAGACAGGCTCTTGTAGAGCCCACTCCTTGACTTTGTCAATGCCTCTCTCTCCTCCACATAAGCGGGCTTATAGGCCAGTATTTTACTGGTACTACTTGCTATGAATGTGGGTAGCTGGCGTCTGAGGGGGGAGGGCTTCGAAGCGGTCCGGACTCCCGCATGGCCCACCTCACATTATCACCATATATTTCTTGGAGTCTATGCGCGGTGGGCGGGCGATCTCTTCTCCCTCCCCCGTCTCTCTCTTCTCAGCCGACGCCCGCCGAGCGATTAGATTTCGGCTATCGACGGTTTATTCAATTGTTGTCCCACATGTCAGTGAAATTGCAAGACAATGCGTGTCCCTTCTAGTGAGCGGCGTGCGAGCCAGACTGTCGGGGGTGGGACGCGTACGAGTCGTAAGTGTGCCGCCTTTTCTTTTGAACTTGCAAAGCGAAACATTTTCGTGGGATCGATCGATGGAAATCCAAAACAAAATGACGACGGCGGTGCTTTCCCGCGCGTTTGGCGGGCAAGTTTGAGTGATATGACGTGCTACATTGCCGTCCACTTGCTCAATTTTTATGTAAGCAAGAGTTTACACTCTTACGTGGGAGGAGTGCGAAACACGACATATTTGATTTTGATCGAGGGATAACTGTTCCCTGCCAAATAATGGAGCATTGTTTATCTCCAGCGCTGGCCCACAAATTTACACCGGCATCTGTCCAAGGACACTGATGGATGTCATCCAATGCTGCCCGCATACCTTTCGACAACTATATGAACTAACCGGACGAAATTTGTGCAAACAAAGCAAATTTCAAATTAACCGGATGAAATACATTACATTTCAAAAACTTTTCCTACAAACTGGACGAAATTCATTACATATTTCGCACAAACCGTACTAAAACCTACTGTATACCTAATCTAAACGATCGCCGGCGCCCGACCACCATGTCCGGCCATGAACTCGGGAAAGCCGGCCATTGCCTTTGCCTCCTGCTCATCCGCCTCGATAACCTCCTCCTTCGGAGCAGAAGGTTCTGAAGATTTCCGCCTCCATGTTGCCCTCAAGCGGCTAATCGGCCGCCGATGTTTATCCCACCAAGCTTGGCGTCGACTGAGTGGAGGAGCGGTGGCCTTCCTGGGACCAGAGCGGCGGCGACCTACCGTGTACTACTCTTCCTCGCTGCCGGCTGCGCCCGCGCACGCGCACCGACTTCGTGGTAGTGGCGGCGGAGGGCGGCTGGGGGGAGCTGGTGATCTCCTTCGTCTGCTCCTGCGACAGTACGTCCAAGAGAGCTTTGGAGCGCGCCCGGAGCGGAGGCGCCGATGACCTTCGTCTCCTCCTGCGACAGTACATCCAAGAGAGCTTTGGAGCGCTAGGAGGCCATGGTTGGAGTGGTGCTGACAGAAGGAAGGGACCGGAGGAGAATGAGTGTGGGTCTTTGGCTATGGCTGGGAGCTGGGGCTCAAGTTAATATAGCGGGCGAATGGCAATGAGCCGCGGCAGACGGATGGACAGCTGGCGCCGGAGTAGGTTCATTGGGCGTGAATGCGGACGCTGCTTCAGTGACTTAACTGCAGGTGCGTTGGGTCACTGACATGTGGGCCCAACGGGCATCTGGCCCGCTTGTCAGTGACACACCAACTGCACCTGTAGTTAAGTCCGGTGAATGTGGCATTGACATTCTGGAGAGACGGTGACCCTTTTAGGTGGGAAGCGCGCGCTAGCGATGGAAGGGGTTTCGTTAGGCCAGGGAGGTCAGACGCTGGCGTGGTGGTAAAATGAGAACTCATGGATGACGAGCCTTTGAAGTGTATGCAGCACGTATTGACAACCAGGCGTCCATGCAACCCGTCTTGTTGCGAGCTAGCCTTCGACGACCACCATTAGACACCACACAACCATGTGTAACTTATGAATAATGAACGAATCGATCAGACACACACTCGTGTGCAGTGGCACTATAATCGGTCGCTCACGATAGCACATACTCCATACCATAGTAATGTCAGGCACCGCCGGGGCGCGCAGGTGACGGGCTCGCCGTTTGCGTTGCACCATGAGCAGGACTTTGATTGAGAGGGCGACGTGCATGCATTAGCATGGTTTGACAGCGTGAGCGTGAGTGTCTGCAAGCGTACATGCTACTTGCCTCTATGGACGGTGTGCGCTAATGTGTGCATCATGTATAATATAATAATCAAAGTGAGCTATCAACATAAGTTCGATGACCGCTAATGCATTTTGCTCGGTAATAAATGACCAGGATTGAAGGGGAATCCAAATTTCCTTCGTCTTCTGTCCTTGAGCTCTTGACAGACCAATGCACTATACGGTTATCCGGCCACTCCACCCCAGAGCTCTCACCAAGCGTCGTTCATGCCACCGCGCCGCACACTAACCGGTAAGGAAGCGATGGCATCCCGCCGCGCCGAGTTCCTCGCCGCCTACGACCGCACACAAAATGGTAGGGAAGCGATGGCATCCCACCGTGCCGAGTTCATCGCCGCTCGCGACCTCATACCTACGTGGGAGGAATTTGAAGCTGCCAAGGCCGAATGGGCGGTAGAGCAAGAGGCCGCCAAATCCGCACAAAGGGAGCGGAGAAGTCAGAAAGCACTCAAGAAAAGAGAGGCCCGCCACCGCAAGAAAGAAGAGGACGCACGCGCTGCTGCGCAGAGGTCGGCGGAGATCCAAGCATGGTGGGGTGTCGCCGACAAAGCCGGGAAGGAGAACGACGGCGTCTGGCCAGCATGTGAGAAGTAGTAGTACTAGTAGTTAGTATGTGTGTGTGTGTGTCTGAGTACGAGCATGTACCAGTACTACTATTTACTACTGTAGTTTTTAGAGCAAATTACCAGTACATTAGCCTAAACTCAATGAAAAATTCCTATCCTATGCATCAAATGGCATATCTTTCTCTATAGGAATTGAGATGCATGTCATCTCACTTCCTATGATTTTCATATTCCTATAAAATTCCTATCCTGTGAACGAAAGGAGGCCTCTGCTGGAGTAACTACTGTAGCTAGCAGTACTACCGGTACAGTAGTTTTCTTCAAGAAACGGAATTCAATGAAATCATGATGGTTCCTTCGTCCGAGCAACTTCACAGTGGGAAAGGTTGGGCTTGTGATTTGACGGCTCATTAGTCATTATTACTGCGGGCGACGACCGGGGTGACTCTCCCTTGGAGTTCTGCATGCATGGCAAGTGGACCAGGATGGTCGACGCCCCACATGTTGGTGAACAGAAGTACTCCACTTTTCTTTCTGATATCGAGGAGCCAGGAAACCGCGTGGTATAGTATCACTGCTGATTTATATGTGTTTTTTTCTGATGAATGCTAGCGTTTCAACTCTTACGACGAAGGAGTGCCAAACACAGCACGTGTTGGATGTCCCACACGTCAGCGAAAGGAGTGGGACATGAACAACGTGGTAGAGCGTCTCCACTTCTTCCACTTCTGGGTCGGAGACCACACGCAGTAGTACTAGTGGTATGAACGATACAAAGTATGACCCGGAGAGAAAGACACGTCTAGTTGGAAGGTCTCGGGGCATACACGTAAACAAATATAAAACCTAATATGTGCCTCCAATTAATATAGTAGTAGTAGAGTACTTAGGCACGTACTCCATAACATCACCGTGCATTGCACGTACAACATTTAGTGGTACGTAGTAAGAGACAAATGCCTATATGCCACGCATGTTCATAATATTTGTGCCTTTCTACTTCACTTACTGCGCTACATTACTCAGGTTCGTACGTCCACTCCTGGGTACATGTCCGTCTCGTTGTTCCAGTCCCACGTGTTCTTCATAGATGGAACGATCCATATCATCGCAGTTAGTGTGGCACCCCACGATGGAGACTCATCCAAACTATGGCCAGCCTCGACACGGAGCAGTTGCGTGCACCAGGAAGCGACACTCTCTCGGCCGTCGCGCTGCTTCAAAGACGACGCAGTGAGAGGTTGCCTCCGCTCTGGCCGGGCATTAATGCGGCACTGACGCTCTAGGGCGACGCTGACCATTTCACGCGGGAAGCGCGCGCTGGCAAGGGAGTATTGGTTTTGAACCATTTCAAGTGTAGTACTGGTAGTTTGCAAAACTACTCAATTATTGCACTCAGTTTCCTAAGAAATTGTGGTAAAAAACGTTACTCCACAGCCCGCTTCCCTTCTCCTTCCTCTTCCACCGCCCGCGCACGTCCGCGGGAAGCGACCGGTCAACCCTTATATAGGGGTGCTAGCACAAAAAGGTGCATCCATGACCACTAAAATTTCCAGATTAAAGCGCCGCTCTGGCGGGAGTATGGCGTATGTCGTTACCTTCGGTCGGGCCATGGCTACCGGGCGACGGCGACTAGAGAAGAGGCGGTGGGAGGGGAATGAATGCAACTACTGTTTGGGTTCGCCGTCCGGCTTAAATAAATGCACACCATCACGTGTACCCGCGGGTGCACAAATTGTAACATACGTGTCTGCTTAAGTGGGCGTCACGTAACTGGTGTGTGTGAGATTCTGAGAGACAGAGGGCGTGTGTGCGACTCTAGTCTTCGGACATGTACTCAACCTTTTGCATCAGGATATAGGTATAATGGTATTACACTTTAGCTAGTGATTTACGTGGCCATGTTAACATGGTTGTGTAAAAAAATGTCACTTCCTGCTCGTGATTTGAGTTATATAATTACAAGCAAGATGCTTGTGCATTGCACGGAACATCAATATGCATTTTTTTTTTCAAAACACCTATTGTGATTGACCCATGCAGGAGTAATCCCATGTGTAAAAACTAATGATATCTCGAGAATTTTATCAGAAAACTGGTATCTCGAGAATTTCATAAAAAATGAAAGATGAGAGATAAGGTGAGGAGGAGTGGAGCGTGGTGGTGACTGGTGGTCGGACTGGGCAGAGGCATGGGGATGGACGGCACCGGCAGGCGGCAGCGGCCACCATGCTAGATTGTTCGAGAGACTTCCTTTGTTAATTGCTCAGAAATGAGGTTATGGGAGATAAGGATGTGGAGAGAGGTGCGGGTATATTTTGTAAAATTATCATAGTTTTCTTTCTATCCGTTAGATATAGATCGGACAGTCTATATTACAAGATGGCAGGCACACCATCATCACCAACTCATTTTTTTATAAGAGTAGAGATGATAAGTTTGCTAACTACTAAAGTAAAGTGGAATTTGTCCATGTTATACAAGTAAATTAAGGTGATTGTTTATCATACGGGTAAGGTTGGACGAAGGGTGGTAGGAACAAATGCTCCGCCTAGAGCATGTGTGTGTTAGATGGAGTCATAGTGTGTGCGTGTGTGTCTGGGGGTGGGGGTTGGTTGGGTGGGTGCGTGTGTGTGTGGGAGAGAGAGAGATGGAATCTTAGTGTGTGTGGGGTGGGTGGGTGCGTGCGTGCGTGTGGGGGGTGGGTGGGTGCGTGTGTGTGTGTGACGCGTGGTCCTCGGTGGCGGATGTAATTTAAGTGTGTGTGGCTTCATCATAGAGAAGTGATGTGTATGGCAGAGTCCACCAACGATGGGGTGCGAGAGAGAAAAGGCCCGTAGAGAGGGAAGAGAAGGTGTGTGTGCGCGTGAGAGGAGTCGACATCGAAAGAACGTGTTTGTTCGAGGGACACTGAGGAAGACTACTATATATCGATGGTGCATGTAGGCGGATTAAACAAAGGGATGGTCTTATTAGTTTCGGGGATATAGGGGAAGAGTGAGAGGGGGTAGCTAGAAGAAGATTGTTAATTGTGAGTGTGTGTTTTACCCATCCGGACGGAAGTTATGTGCACACAAGAAGAGAACGATTCGATGTGGCGTTAGGGTTGAGGGTAATTAACTATGTATGGAGACATAGAGACCTTGAACGTGCATGTGCGAGAGGTATACATGTATACGTGGATGTGTGTGTGTGTCCGCGCGCATGATCGAGATAAAAGAAAGAAGACATAAGTAATAAGATCAACGACATGGGAGAGACGGACCGGTATGACAATATGCATGCATGTGAGAGTGCAGGGAAGAAGGCCCGACAATTGAGCATCTGTTTTTGTCTTTAAGAGATAGTGGCGCGGGCTGGAGCATGCATCTATGGCGAGCAGAGGGAGTGAGACACAATGATTGTGCAAAAGAGATCAACCTATAAATGCATGTATGGAGAGACATATATAGTGTGGGTGATAGGAAGCAAGAGTGCGTGCGAGAAAGAAATGTTGACGGAGAAACTACAGATAGATACAGAGATGGAAATGCTAGCTAGAGGGACATTGGCTAGTTTGAGTGTTGGAGATGACCGCTGGGTGGTTCAGAGGGTAAGTTATGTGTGTGAGAGAGAAACATAAAAAGAGGGCACTTGACTGCATGTAGAGAGAAACATACATAGTGTGCGTGATAGGAAGCAAGAGTGAGGGCGAGAAAGAAGGTTGATGGAGAAACAGATAAATAGAAATATAAAGATGCTAGCTAGTGTGCATTAGAGATAGGAGTCGAGTGGATCAGAAGGCTGAGTTATGTGTGTGGGTGTGAGAGAGATGGAGAAAGGGTGCATGTGACTCACATACAAACAAATATCGGAGAGAAATGAGATCCCGAGAGACGGAGTTTTGCGTCTGTGAGAGAGAAAGATATTTCACAACGAGAGTGATAGCTAGAGAGACATATGAGTGAACGCAAGATATCTCTAGGGAGAGAGAGTGTGTGTGAGCGACATACAAGAGAATGGTGGAGAGATATGAGACCCTGGGAGACAGAGTTTGTGTTTGTGTGTGAGAAAGAGATATTTAAGAGGAAGAGTCATAGCTTCTCATACCTAAGGAGCAAAAGACATCTCTGTGTGAGAGGGTGTGTGCGAGTGGCACACAGGGGAATAGTAGAGAGAAATGAGACCCCAGGAGACGAAGTTTGTGTTTGCGTGAGAGAAAGAGATTTCACATGGAGAACCATAGTTAGAGACACATAACAGGGAGCGAGATATACTTAGAGAGAGATAGAATGATGGAGGTCGAGGCAGAGAGTAACGTCAGTGTGTTACGAAGATAAAAGAGCATTCTCGACATACAGGTAGCACGAGAGATACCCGAGAGACGATGAACGCGTATAGGTCTAGAGAGATACTCCTATATAAGCATGAGTGATAGCTATAGGAGACGAATATCTGGATTAAAGGGGATTGAAATATTTAAACTGGAGATCACGACATCGATAATATCATAACGCAAATCGGTGTATCAAACATGCATATTCATTTGAATATGGGGACACGTGTAATGTTATATAGTTTATCAATATTAGTGATCTATAGATTCTTTAATTAGAGACAATGCATGGTTTATATGCAATTAATGTCTAAACAGGATTACACTATATGTTGCGTGTGTGAAACACATTATACATGTTTGAGAAGTAAAAAAATAAAAACCCGCATGAAACACACATTAATTAGAGACAGTTAGCGAGGAATGCATACATTGGATTTCAACATAAAGTGATTTCAAATATTTGAAAATCCAAATTAAGATGGATACAGCCTTATGAATCTGAGATCATGCCATTTGTAAACCATAGTTATGTATAAAGGGTGTTGTGCTTTTGAAAGTATATATATAAAAAAATGATGTATATAGAATTTTATTCCAATCGAAAATGGATCCTGCCCGAACAAAAATAGAATACAAACTAGATTCGAATTGAGTTGGCACGGTAAACGTACACTCTTGCTCTGCAAAAATTTGGACGAAGAGGGGAAAGTCGCAGTAACCGCCCGAAACCAAAATTTGCGAGATGGAAATTACTGCCTTTCCCTGCCATGCAAAGCCTATCGGCTCGATTTCTATAGATTTTGATAGGGTAGGTTTGTAATTTCACTCAAACGTGACATAACCGACTCTCACCCGGATCCATACACGGTTGGCACCAAAACACAGTGTCTCCTCGGCTGAAATTGACTCCCACCCTGATTCATACACGGTGGGCGCCAAAAACAAACTCTCGTCGGCATATTTGGTGTATGCGAGATTACCGTCCTATCCCCAACTGAATAATATTGCTGTGATGTAGGAAATTTTAAACGGGGGCTAAGTTTGTAAATTTCCTCGCATTTGAGACAAGCGCACCCTAAAGACATGGTTCCCCTTCCTCTCTCCCTCCATTTCCCCATTCCTACTCCGTGGGCGCCAAAACACCCTCTCCACCCCAGCCTCCTCTGTCCGCCACCCCATCCACCGCCGTCCTCCTCCACCATGCCGGAGCTGATACCCCGATGCCGTCGGCCATTACAAGAGATTGACCTCTCTCATCCACGGCTTCAAACCGGGATCCTTGCATCCCGTCCTCTCGCTTCATCCCCGCTGTTGTCCACCTTGCCGGTGCCGCTCCCACGACCGTCTCGTCCACCGCGCCCCGCCGCCACCGTCTACCCTTCTAGATCTTCTTCCACGCCGCCGACAGCCATCGCTATCGCAGCACCGTCAAATTCTCAGTAGATGCATACACGGCGCCACACCAGAGGAGGTACTCTTTCGTATCTGCTCAACTTATTTATCGTAGCAAGAAAATAGATCACCACTGCTTTACTCTGATTTCTTGTCCATCACTTACTTGTTAGTTGAAAGCAAACATTGGTTGCGAAGTTGCCTTTATCCGGTTTGCACCTTTAGATCCGCCATGGCATGCTCAACACTATACTCGCAATGCTTATGGTTTTCCCCTTTTATATTCCACACTAGTTAAATGACAGCAGACTAAATTTCAAAATTGGGTCAGTCGATTTTTGACAGCTCACCAGAGTTCGCCGGTGCGAAGGAAGGGGCTCGGGTGGGGACGGTGGTTGTGGGGGCGGTGGTGGGGCCTCGCCGAATGAAGAAAACTCGACGCGGGTGGGGGCGTTGGTGGGGCCTCGCCGAACAAAGAAAACTCGACGCGGGTGGGGGCGGGGTGGGGGTGGGGGTGGCAGAAGAACACAGGCGGTGGGGGCAAGTGGTTCGGCCGGCGCCCGTTGCGGTGCTCTGTATGGGAAGCATAGTATGTTCCTTGTCAGGAAGGGGAGCAGGGACATCTGCAGTCGACACCTCTATTGGGCCGGTTCTACTAAATGATTTTGCACTTCGAGTTGGTCTGCCATAATACCCGGAAATGGTGGGAGCCACGCGGTCTTTGATAGACTAAACTGATAGTAACAGCTGTACGCCTTCAGATAAATAGAGTTGGCATGTAGGTGATCGATAGGCTGCATATTAGTAGCGGCGAAACCCTATGTTTTCCAGCCAGTTCCGCTTTCCTGATTTATTTATGGTGGTTATGGTGTACCCCTATTATCTACACTACGATCTGCCTACTGGCTATGCGCTCTTGTTATCATGGTTTGGCAATAAACTTTCTATACGGTATATTATAACCTATCATCTGCCAACTATCCTTACATCTGGGGCCCCTAATAGGGAGCCTATTTTTTGTGTAGTTGTGCCAGATTATATTAATCTACTCACCATATTACAGCACACATGGGCTCTCTCATCAGAATCCAGTGGTAGCACACAAGGGTTTACAGGGAGCCTCTATTATATTACAATATCCTCTGCATTACAAAGATAATCTCACTACTATTTGTGTTTTCATGCTTTACAGATATTGTAGGTAATCACAATGAATATAAGAATGCGCACATCAGAAGAATATTGCGGAACAGTTCGATGGGTAACAAACTTGGCATCAAGGGATTGAGGTCCATTGTGGATGCAATGAAACCCACATGCTCCCGACCTATAGATTCGTATTCAGAACATGATCCTAATGACTATTCTGAGCTCAAGGAGTCAAAGGCAGATGGCCTATCTTGTTCACTCGATAAGGTGTCTGTTCTAATTTGGCAAGGTTTTATTGGTTGCACATATCTTGCATAAGGTGTCTTGCATTTCTTTTGCTTCGTTGCACCGCCATCTGCTTAGTTTACACATGATATATGTGAAGATGCCATGCCCATCCATTATCAACACCTATTCCATTTGTCGTCATACCATGTTTTTCCATTCAAATGTTGTTCTTGTGTTTCGGACATCCAAAAGGAAGAGGGTGATTGCAGAACCTGAAGGAGTACAAGCAAAGTCCTTGAAAAATGTGCTGCTACCGGAGAAATCACATAGCACCCGACGTATATTGGCGATAGAACCAGCGCCGCAAAACCTAGGATATCGCAACTATGCTGGTCGCTGCTTTGCTCTTGTGAGTACCTATTGTCCTATTGCTGTCCTTACATTCATACCTGGTGGATTATGTGACATCATTGTGCATTATAGCTTGCTTATCCACTGTTCGCTCCAAATTATCAGATCTATATTAATGCTTAAATTAATGTAGAATAAACCCAATGCCTATGAAGAAATTTAGTTCTGCATTGTTCTTGTAAGTATCTGTTGTCCTTATATTTGTCAGCTAGTTCTTCATGTACACTTTGCAGCTTATTTCCCCTTGTCCTCCATTTTTCTACACATCAGATCTACATTTACTCTTGCCAAAATATTGAATAAAACCAATGTTACTGAAGAAGTTTAGCTCCGCATTGCTCTTGTCAGTGCCTCCTGCCTGTATGTTGTATTTACATTTGTACTCTGCATCTTAAGTTAAATAATCGCCATTTGTTCCTATATTTTGACATCTATATTTACTTTTAACAAAATGTAGAATAAAGGCAATATTCTTGAAGAAGAGTGTGAGGTAAACTTCTTGAATTGCCCCCCCCCCCATCAATATGGACAAGGCCTTTATAGAGCCTGTCTTCACTACTAATGTAAGTTTGTTCTCCTCGAGCCTTCAAACTTTGTTGTTTATATTTCGATAGCTATGAGTGCAAATGTTGTTTATTTTTATCGTCTGCATCAAATTACTTGTTCAAAGTTTATAAAGTAGTACATAAACATAAGTTTGTCGTTCTCAATTTTAGTCTTTAGTTGTACAATCCAGTTCCTTATTCGTACCATGTAAATTAAACTAAACATAGCAAGTTATCTTCTTTAGCACTATGTGTATGCTTGTGTTCTTGATCTGTAATCCAGTGGTGTGGTGAGACTACCAACAACAGCACAATGTCATATCCTACTATGTCTCAACTATGAACAATGCCATATTATATTAATGTTATTTAAATCGTGTCTCTTTATTTACCAATCTGAAATGGTATAAATTGACAGTACATTCACCATTCATGCTTATATGTTGTTTAGAACTACATCTATTCTTGTGTTCTTGATCTGTAATCCAGTGGTCTGGTGAAGCTGGCCGCTCCTGCACAATGCCATTTCCTGCCGTCTTAACTATGAATAATGCCTATTATGTTAATGCTATTTTAAACCGTGTCTCTTTATTTCTGACAAAGAAATTAGATGAATTGACAGCGCTGATGCTTATACGTGCAAAACCTATTATCTACCCGCTTGTTTCTCTTTCAGGGTGACAACACTGCTGCTAGGAAGAACTGCCACAATGATAGTGAGATCAACCCATTGTTTGTCCCTCTAACACATATTCCAGAGGAGAAGGCAAAACATATTGAGGGTAGGGATACAACCACGAAGTCACGTCTTGATGTAGTGTCAAACTTACTCAGTGACACAAGCTCGATGAAGTCGCCGCCTGAATCTGTTCGACTTCTTCAGTCTGAAATTCAAGAAGAAATACATGCTTCCGCTCAAATACGACTAGAACTCCAATCTCTATGCAAGATTGACCGTAAGTACAGGACGTTTATTGATGCTATGCAGCTTAAGTTGGTGGATATGAGCGCCAAAGAAGCGCAGTCTCATCAGGTTGCTAAGCTGCTTGCGCTGCAGCTGCTGGGCCGGGCTAACCTTTCTTGAAATGTGTTGAAGTTTTGTCGGTTCTGTCTATTATTTTGTCCGCCTGTTAACTTCCAGTGGTGGCGACCTGCCCAGTTTATGTAATCTGCTATCTGGTTGCCCTTTATTATCATTGGCGGCGAACTTTGATGCCGAGGGGATGTAATATGCTGTAATTTCTTTGTTGTATAGTCTAGGTTTATTCTTGGTCGGTATGCTGTAATTTACGCCGGAAGATACAGTGGATCTCAGTATTGTCGGTCTTCAGGGCGGCCCGTGACTCATATGGGCCAAAACATGGGCCTATAATCATCTTGGGCCATTAGCAGGTCTAAACCTTATGGTTGTTTCCCGCCTTTAACAGGCCGAGTAAAGTTCTGGCCAGCTGGGCCAAAGAATACAATGGGCTTTTAACAGGCTAAAACCTAGATTGGGCTAGCATTGAGCCGAAAAATTCACGGGCCAATACAGGCCAAAACTGCCTAAGGCCCATGTTTGGCCCAAATAGGACGAGCAGTTAACAGGCCAAAATATATCTCGGGCCTATTTGGCCCAATAAAATTATGGGCTTTAAGCAGGCCGGTATCTACGCGGGCCATAGGCCTAAAAGTTTCACGGGCCATTATCAAATGGGCTGTAAGCAGGCCGTATTCAACGCGGGCTGTAATTAGGCCCAACTGTTACAGGGGCCATTAACAGGCCGGTAGGCCAGTTGGGCTGAAATTTATCCACGAAGACTACGGGCCATTAAGAGGCCTAAAGTTACTTCGGACAAGAAATAGCCCAGTGTCTGCATGGGCCGTTAAATGGCCTAAAGTTAAACCGGGCCGAAAACGTCCCAGATGCACCACAGGCCGCTAACAGGCCAAAACTATTATCGGGCCGAACTGGTAAACGGGCATTTAGCAGGCTGAATACAAACCTATCTTAGAATGGGCCCAAAAGAATAGTGGCCTGTTAATGGGCCTGATCTGATATGGGCCGTAATTTGGCCCAAAACACGGTAGGCTATGAACGGGCTTGATCTGGTATGGGCCTCAATTTGGCCCCAAACATGGCAGGCTGTTAACGGGCCAGCCCACTAGTGCCTGAAAAAACATGGTGGGCCTTAGCTGGGCCGGCCTTTTCACCGGAATGGGCCTCTGTTGGGCCGTGCCACATGTCGACGTATCATAGGCGCCTCCTGTCCAATGAGTGGATGACATTTGTCCCAACGGTTAGCAAACACGTGTTTCCTCTGGCCAATGAGTATTTTACACGTGGAAAATCCCCATTGGCCCAGGCTGTTAACGGGTTATCGGATCCAAAACCGGACCCGATAGCTTAACGGTGTTCCGTTACGGTGGATGCCACGTGCTGGTCACCCTTGACGAAAGCACTTCTATGGCGTGCGATTTATCGTCATGGAAGTGGACACTTCCGTGATGATAATTTTGGTAATGTCATGGAACACTTCTACGACAGCACAGGTATGACCATCTTGATTCTGTCATAAAATTGTCATGGATGTACATGCATGACAGAAAACGTGACCTACTGTGACAAACACGTATCATCATGGAAGTGTATTTTTTTGTAGTGGCATCTCTACAAAACTCAATCAAGATTGCTTAAACAATCATCAAAAGACTTCCCATAAACAGAAAAGTCATCCCTGAAAACCTCAACAATCTTTTCACAACAGTCAGAGAATATAACAGTCATACATCTTTGAAAGGTAGCACGTGCATTGCATAAACCAAAAGGCATACGTCTATAAGCATAACTTCCAAAGGGACAAGTGAAAGTGGTCTTTTCTTGATCAGGATGAGAAACAGGTATTTGTGAAAAACCAGAATATCCATCAAGGAAGCAAAAATGTGTGTGCTTAGATAATCTTTCTAGCATTTGATCAATAAAAGGCAGAGGGTAATGATCTTTTATAGTTGCTTTGTTTAATTTTCTAAAATCAATTACCATTCTATAGCATGTACCAATTCTTTGTGGAATAAGTTCATTCTTATCATTAGGAACAACAGTAATACCTCCTTTCTTAGAGACACAATGAACAAGACTTACCCATCTACTATCAGCTATAGGATAGATTATACCTGCTTCCGGAAGTTTTAATATTTCCGTTCTTACCACTTCCTTCATCTTAGGATTTTACCGACGTTGGTGATCAACAACAGGTTTAGCATCAGGTTCCATATTAATCTTGTGCTGACATAGAGTGGGACTAATGCCCTTTAAATCATCGAGAGTATATCCAATAGTAGCTTGGTGCTTCCTTAGAACTTTCAGTAATCTTTCTTCTTCATGTTCTGAAAGGTTAGCACTAATAATAACAGGATATATCTTCTTCTCATCAAGATAAGCATATTTCAAAGTGCCTGGCAATTGTTTTAATTCAAACACAGGATCACCTTTAGGTGGAGGAGGACCTCCTAGAGTTTCAATAGGCAAATTGTGTTTAAGTAGAGGATGTTGTTCAAAGAAAATCTTATCTATTTCAATTCTTACATGCATATGTAAATCATTTTCATGGTCTAGCAAATATTGTTCTAGAGGATCAGTAGGAGGCACAGCAATAGAAGCAAGACCAATTATTTCATCCTCAGTAGGCAATTCTTTTTTATGAGGTTTTCTACTAAACTTGGAAATATTAAACTCATGAGACTCATCACCAAAGCTAACACCGACAGTTTGTTTCTCACCATCTATTTTAGCATTAACGGTGTTCAAGAAAGGTCTGCCAAAGATAATGGGACAAAAATCATCTTGTGGGGAACCAAGAACAAGAAAATCAGAAGGGTATTTTATTTTCCCACACAAGACTTCAACATCTCTAGCAATCCCAAGTGGTGTGATGGTGTCTCTGTTAGCAAGTTTAATAGTAGCATCTATTTCTTCTATTTCAGCGGATGCTATGTCATTCATAATTTCTTGATATAAGGTAAAAGGAATAGCACTCACGCTAGCACCTATGTCACATAAACCATGATAAAAATGATCTCCTATTTTAACTGAGACAACATGCATGCCAACAACGGGTCTATGTTTATCCTCTTTATCAGGTTTGGCAATTCTAGTAGCTTCATTACAGAAGTAAATAACATGCCCAACTATATTTTATTCTAGGAGATCCTTAACCATAGCAACACTAGGTTCTACTTTGATTTGTTCTTCAGGTTTAGGTGTTCTAATATAAATTTTGTTGACCACAGTTGAAACTTTAGCATGTTCCTTCATCCTAAAGGGAAAGGTGGTTTCTCAATATAAGCAGTAGGAACAACTGGATCAACATTATAAATAATAGTTTCCTCTTTATCTAGTACCGGTTCTTTAATTTCTTTTTTAATAGGTGGGTGATATTTAAACCACTTCTCCTTAGGGAGGTCAACATGAGTAGCAAATGATTCACAAAAGGAGGCTACAATCTCAGAGTCAAGTCCATATTTAGTGTTAAACTTTTGAAAAGCATCGGTATTTTAACACGATCAAACTTGAGCTTAATACCTGACTATTTATCTTCGTCGAGTTCCCAGTCTTGAGAGTTGCATTTAATTCTTTCTAAAAGATCCCACCGGAATTCAATAGTCTTCTTCATAAAAGAACCAACACAAGAAGTATCAAGCATGGATCGGTCATTATGAGAAAGCCGAGCATAAAATTTTTGGATAATAATTTGTCTTGAGAGCTCATGATTGGGGCATGAATATAACATTGACTTAAGCCTCCCCCAAGCTAGAGCGATACTTTCTCCTTCATGAGGCCAAAAATTATGTATGTAATTTCGATCATGATGAACTAGATGGATAAGATATATTTTTTTTGGTGAAACTCCAATTTCAATCGATTCCAATTCAAAGATCCAATATCATCGCATAGCCTATACCATGCCAATGCTTTTCCCTTCAAAGATAAAGGGAAAACCTTCTTCTTAACTTCATCTTCGGGTAAACCTGCAAGCTTAAACAATCCACAAATTTCTTCCACATATATCAAGTGCATATCAGGATGTTCGGTTCCATCTCCAAGAGCGCTTCACTCCCCAGCAATGGCGCCAGAAAAGAGCCTTGCTGACCCACAAGTATATGGGATCAATTGTAGCCTTTTCGATAAGTAAGAGTGTCGAACCTAATGAGGAGCAGAAGGAAATGACAAGTGGTTTTCAGCAAGGTAATGTCTGCAAGCGCTGAAATTGTAAGTAACAGAGTAGTTTGATAGCAAGATAATTTGTAACGAAAAAGTAACGATAGTAGTAAAAAAAAGTGTAGCAAGGTAGCCCAATCCTTTTGAGGCAAAGGATAGGCCAAAATGGTCTCTTATAATAAGCAAAGCATTCTTGAGGGTACACGGGAATTTCATCTAATCACTTTCATCATGTTGATTCGATTCGTGTTCGCTACTTTGATAATGTCGGAGTAAACGGCCACGGGTAGCCTAACCGACTACCCCTGGCGCTTCAGCAAAATTATCAGGCCTTTGGGGCCTTCAAGCATTCCAAGCATTTGGGCCGCCTTCCCTAGCCGGCCACCTCTAAAAGCCGACTCCCGGGAGGCGACCCAGCCTCACCGAGTCCCCCCGCGGCGACTACGGGGTGGCCGACTCCGAGAAGCCGGCCGAGACCGCAACCACTCCTACATAACGGCGATGTGATGGGGTGTGGCCATAGTGCGGCCCACTACCCCCGAAGCCCGAGGCGGGCGCGGCTCCAGGAGGCCGTACGGGACGGACGTCTCCCGTGCGGCTCGGCACTGTAGCCATGCTGACCTCGACATCATCCACGACCCCCTCCTGTACGACCCAAGGACCGCGGGCCCCTTCAGCCAGAGAGAGGCATGAAGGCGGCCCGGCCTTCTCCAGTCGGCCGAGAGCATAGCCGGCCTCCCGAGGCCGGCTGATCCCCTCCTCGAAGTAGGAGCCCCATTAAGGAGACAAGGCGAGGTAAGGCTACGGTGATAGCCCCCGGGGCGGTCCACTATAGCCACGCTTACCTCGACAAAGCCCTCGCCATCACAGGCGAGGCTACAGTGAACAGCCGCCGACAAGACCCTAGGCGGTGGGGCCGGCCTGTCGACCAAGTAGCCGGCAGCCGGCGGGACCCACCAGCCGGCGGGACCCAGCGGCCGGCGGAGAAGCCGGCTAGCATAGACACTGACAGCTGGGACCAGATCCCAGTCGGATTACCATTGTACCCCCGGGGAATAGGCATATATAAACCCCCCGGAGCACCCATGCAAAGGGTTCGGCCCCAAGCACAGTTGGCTTCCAAGCATAGAGTGGCCATCTAAGCATAGCACACACACCATAGATAGAGAGAAGCAAGAGCTAGCCTTGTTCTTCTTCTCCCTTGATCTCAACAGCTCTAGGAGGGATTGTAGCTACCTTTTATCGATCTAGTGATCATGCGGAGACCCCGCAGAGCAGGACTAGGGGTGTTATCTCCTCGGAGAGCCCCGAACCTGGGTAAGATTCGCCGGCGTGCATGTCTACGCCTCATCCCGTTTCCAGGCACCGGCGACGTTTTATTGGCTCCCACAATGATAAGCCATCCCTTGGCATATGTCGCACCAACCACCCGACATTTGGCGCCCACCGTGGGGCCAGGTGCACCGTCGTCCGGAGACCTGTTCTGGACGGGAACCCTCTTCCTCCCCCGCGAGCGCAGCCAGCCTGCTGCGCCCGATGGCGTTTGCCTCGACGCGCTGCGAGGCGCCGACGACGCCTGCGCAGCGAGCCACCTCGCCGATCTGCTCGGCGAGACTCGCATCTCCGACGAGCCTGCGTCCGACGCAGGCACCGACTACCCCGAGAGCCGCCTCGTCAGCCTCCTCGACCAACTTCACGTCTCCAGCGAGCCTGCTGCGGACATGGAGTCCGTCGGTTCCACCGACCCGATGCTCATCGACTCCAACTCCGCGTCGCTCGACGCCTACCCCTCCGATGTGGTGGTCTTTGACGACCCCCTCCCTCGAGCTGACAGCGGCAGCAGCGCTGTCACCGAAGTGCTGGTCATCAGCCACGCCTCCAACTCGGGCGAGAACGCCCGCGACGCTCAGCAAGCGGCGATGCACGACCTCTCCGTCCCCATCCCGGCCGATGCCGACGCCGACACCCTGGAGGCACGCCGCCTCGCCCTCATCGCGGAGGGCAAGGAGATAGCCTCGATGAGACGCCTCATCGAGGCCCACCAGCGCGAAGTCGACCGCGCCGCCGTCGGCACGCCGCCCCCTAGCAGCCCGAGCCGAGCCGGCTTCGTCCAGAAGCGCGGCGCAGCCGTTGCCAGTATGCTGGGCACAGATCGCCCCGTCTACGCCACCCCGCTCGAGAATCTGCGGGCCGCTCAGGCGGCTACAGAAGAGCTCAATGGGCTGGGAGCCGATGAGCTCCCCTACATGACAAGACGGATCCAGCAGCTGATCGATGCGGCTGCAGAACGGCACGAAGCCGGCGCCCGCACCGATAGCCATCCTCCGCGCCGAGAACACGCCGCGACGTCCCGCACGCCGACTGCGAGCGGCGCGTGCCAGAAGAAAGACAAGGAGCCGGCTGCCAGCCGCAGCCGGACCCGCATCACCATCGAGCGCGACGCGGATGGCCGCCCTCAAGCGGTAGAACATCAAGGGAATCTACCTCCTCCCCCGCCTCGAAGAGAAAGGCGCCTTACCCCGCCACCGGTCACGCATCCGACTCTTGGTGACCGACTCGGTCGCCGGGAAGGAGTCGGCGAGAACGACGCCCGCCACAGGATCGACCGCCTAGCTCGATCCTTGGCGTTAGAAGAAGAAGACGATGTCGGTCCGCCATGCTTTGGCCCCCGCATCCGCGACGAGCCCTTTCCCAAAGGGTTCTCGCTCCCCAGAGACACGCCCAAGTACAACGGCTCGGTAAACCGGAAGATTGGCTCATCGACTACTCCACGGCCGTCAGCATAGCCAACGGCAACCGGCGCGTCGCCGTGAAGTACGTCCCCCTCATGCTGCAAGGCACAGCGCGCACATGGCTCAACAGCCTCAAGCCCTACAGTATCAACAGCTGGCTAGACTTCACCGAAGTCTTTGTCCGCAACTTCACCAGCACCTACAAGCGGCCTCCCAAGCCTCGCCAGCTTTCCCTCTGCGTCCAAGGGCCCAACGAGTCGACTCGCGACTACCTCACGCGATGGGCCGAGCTCCGCAACTCTTGCGAAGGGGTGCATGAGGTCCAGGCCATCGAGTACTTCACCGCCGGGTGCCGAGAGGGCACCCTCCTCAAGCACCGACTCCTCTGCGATGAGCCGGCTACCCTCGATGAGTTGCTGATCATCGCCGACAAGTACGCCACCGCCGACTCCTCGATGAAGACCGAGCTCCGAGTGGATGCCTTGGGGAAAGTGATTGCTCCGGCTCCCAAGACGCCGGCTGGCGACGCAAACCGGCGCCCCTACCAGAACGACCACAAGCGCAAGGGGCCTATGCCGACTTCCTCTAGCCGGCAGGTGGCCACGGTTGAAGAAGAACAGCCCGAAGAGCGGCCCGCCCCTAAGAAGAAGGGCGGCCGGCCGCCTTGGCAGCCGTCCTTTTCCTACGAGCAGGCTCTTGACGCCCCCTGCAAGTTTCATAGCGGCGCGAAGCCGTCCAACCACACAACCCGCAAGTGCCACTGGCTCACCCGCATCACCAAGGGCGAGGGAATGCAGCCGCCTCCTCCTCCTCCTGGCCCGCCGCCTCCAGCCCCCCAGCAGCCGGCGGCTCGGCCGGCAGTCGGCGCCATCCAAGATGAGTTCCCCGAAGCGCACGACGCCTACGTCATCTTCACAAGTCAAACTGACGACAAGCGCAGCCGACGCCGGCAGCACCAAGAAGTGAACGCAGTCGCCTCTAGCCCCGCCGAGTTCATGCATTGGTCGGAAAAGCCCATCAGCTGGAGCCAGGCCGACCACCCAGAGGTGATGCCTTCGCCTGGCTCCTACGCTATGGTCTTGGACGTCACCCTTGCGACGGAGAGGCGGGCTGCCAGATTTTCCCGCGTCCTGATAGACGGCGGAAGCAGTATCAACATACTGTACCGTGATACCATGGACAAGCTGAACATCAAAGCGAAGCAGCTCATGCCGAGCCGCACCGTCTTCCATGGCATCGTACCCGGCCTATCATGCTCTCCGATCGGCAAGATCAAAATGGATGTTCTCTTCGGGGACAAAGATCATTTTCGCCGGGAAGCAATATGGTTCGAGGTAGTGGATTTAGAGAGCCCCTATCATGCACTGCTTGGCCGACCTGCTTTGGCCAAGTTCATGGCTGTGCCCCACTACGCCTACCTGAAGATGAAGATGCCGAGCTCAAAGGGGATCATCACCATAGCCGGCGACTACAAGAAGTCCATCGAGTGTGCCATGGCCAGCAGCCGGCTGGCCGAGTCCCTCGTGGTGGCAGAAGAGAAGAAGATGTTGGAACGGGTTGTGGCCATGGCCGGCAAGCAGCCGGCCTTGTCCCCCAACCCCAAGGACTGTGATGCGCAGGGCTCCTTCCAGCCTGCGAAGGAGACGAAGAAGATACCTCTGGACCCGGAGCACCCGGAGAGGTTCGCCGTGATCGGGGCGAACCTGGACAGTAAATAGGAAGGCGAGCTCGTCGACTTCCTCCGTGAGAATCGAGACATCTTTGCATGGTCCCCAAAGGACATGCCGGGTGTCCCGAAGGATTTCGCCGAGCACAAACTACACGTCCGAGCTGATGCGAAGCCGGTCAAGCAACCCCTCCGCCGACTATCAGAAGAGAAGCGAAGAATTGTGGGAGAAGAAATAGCCCGGCTCCTTGCCGCCGGCTTTATCATGGAAGTGTTTTTTCTAGAATGGCTGGCCAATCCAGTTCTGGTTTTGAAGAAGAATAACAAGTGGCGTATGTGTATAGACTACACAAGTTTGAACAAGGCCTGCCCAAAGGATCCGTTTGCTTTGCCACGGATTGACCAAGTAATAGACTCCACAGCCGGATGCGAGCTATTAAGTTTTTTGGATGCATACTCAGGGTATCATCAGATCAAGTTGGACCCAGCTGACCGCCTGAAGACTGCCTTCATCACACCCTTTGGAGCTTTCTGCTACCTGACGATGACATTCGGCTTGAGAAATGCCGGTGCCACCTTTCAGCGTTGCATGCAGAAATGTCTCTTGAAACAACTCGGCAGAAATGCCCACGTCTACGTAGATGACATTGTGGTGAAGACAGAGAAGCGCGGTACCTTGCTGGAAGATCTGAAAGAGACATTTGCCAACTTGCGCCGATTCCAGATCAAGCTCAACCCCGAGAAGTGCGTGTTCGGAGTGCCAGCCGGCCAGCTGCTAGGCTTCCTGGTCTCAGAACGCGGCATTGAGTGCAACCCTGTCAAGATCAAAGCCATTGAGAGGATGGAGATTCCCACCAAGCTGCGAGATGTGCAGAAGTTCACCGGCTGCTTAGCCTCCCTAAACCGTTTCATCAGCCGACTAGGAGAGAAGGCCCTCCCTCTGTACCGACTCATGAAGAAGTCCACTCACTTTGAGTGGAATGATCAAGCCGACCAAGCCTTCCATGAGTTGAAGAAAATCTTGACCACTCCACCTGTCCTGGCTGCGCCGACTGAGAAGGAGCCCATGCTCCTCTACATCGCCGCGACAAGCCGAGTCGTCAGCACTGTCGTTGTGGTCCAGCGCCCGGAGGAAGGCCGAGCCCAGCTAGTCCAGAGGCCGGTCTACTATCTCAGTGAAGTACTGTCCAGCTCAAAGCAAAACTACCCGCACTACCAGAAGATGTGCTATGGGGTGTACTTCGCCGCCAAGAAATTGAAGCCCTACTTCCAAGAGCACCCCATCACGGTCGTGTGCACTGCCCCGCTCGCCGAGATCATAGGCAGCCGGGATGCATCCGACCGGGTGGCCAAATGGGCCATTGCCTTGGCGCCCTACACGATTTTCTATCAACCCCGCACCGCCATCAAGTCGCAAGCATTGGCCGACTTCCTCGTCGACTGGGCCGAGACCCAGTACTTACCGCCGGCTCCCGACTCTACTCATTGGCGGATGCACTTTGACGGGTCCAAGATGCGCACCGGCTTGGGAGCCGGCATCGTCCTCACCTCTCCCAAAGGCGACAAGCTCAAGTACACGCTACAGATCCACTTCGCCGCCTCCAACAACGTGGCCGAGTACGAGGCGCTCGTACACGGGCTCCGGCTAGCCAAAGAACTTGGCATACGCTGGATCCTGTGCTACGGCGACTCAGACTTGGTGGTCCAGCAATCATCTGGCGACTGGGACGCCAAGGACGCGAACATGGCGAGCTATCGTTTCCTCGTCCAACAGATAAGCGGACACTTCGAAGGGTGCGAGTTCCTTCACGTGCCAAGGGCCGACAACGACCAAGCAGATGCCCTAGCACGAATCGGCTCCACCCGACAAGCCATACCGACTGGCGTCTCCCTCCAGCGCCTCCTCAAGCCGTCCATCAAGCCGTCTCCAGAGTCGGATTCCATCTTCGTGCCGCCTACGCCAGAAACAGCCGGATCCGGCTCAAGATATCCTGCAGGCGGCACGGGGACTTCGACGACTGGCCCGGGGACTGCTGTAGTCGCACCCGACCCGGGGACTTCAGAACCCGGCTCGGGGACCGCAGCAGTCGGCCCGGGGACTGCAACGACACAAGAAGCGGTGGCCGACCCCGATGCAACACCCAACCCACCCACCCGAGTCATGGTGGCCACATTAACAGCAGAAGAAGTCACAGCTCCCTCATGGGCCCAGCCCATCCTCAAGTTCCTAGTCGGCAGAGAGCTGCCGGCTGATGAGATCGCAGCAAGACTAGTGCAACGACGAGCCGCAGCATACACAATAATCAACAGGGAGCTGGTGAAGCGCAGCGTCACTGGAGTCTTCCAGCGTTGCGTCGAGCCAGAAAAAGGAGTGGCAATCCTCAAAGACATCCACCAAGGCGAATGCGGCCATCACGCCGCCTCAAGATCCCTCGTGGCCAAGGCTTTCCGCCATGGTTTCTTCTGGCCGACTGCCTTGGAGGATGCCAAAGAAATAGTCAAGAGCTGCAGAGGATGTCAAGTCTTCAGTTCCAAACAACACCTGCCGGCTTCTGCCCTCAAGACCATTCCCCTCACCTGGCCTTTTGCCGTCTGGGGACTGGACATGGTGGGCCCTTTCAAGACAGCCCGCGGCGGCTTGACACATCTACTCGTTGCTGTGGACAAGTTCACAAAGTGGATTGAAGCCAAGCCAATTAAGAAGCTGAACGGGCCGACTGCCGTAACATTCATCACCGACATCACCACTCGGTATGGCATGCCACACAGCATCATCACCGACAACGGCACGAACTTCGCCAAAGGAGCACTGGCCCGTTTCTGCGCGACGCAGGGCATCCGACTGGACCTAGCGTCCGTTGCCCACCCGCAGTCAAACGGCCAGGTCGAGCGAGCAAATGGACTCATCCTATCCGGCATCAAGCCCCGACTCGTCGTACCACTGGAACGATCGGCCGGCTGCTGGCTCGAAGAGCTGCCGGCTGTCCTCTGGAGTCTGCGCACTACACCCAACAAATCAACTGGCTTCACTCCATTCTTCCTTGTGTATGGTGCCGAGGCTGTCATCCCAACAGACATCGAGTTCGACTCGCCTCGGGTCACCATGTACACGGAGGAGGAAGCCAAAGAAGCAAGAGAAGACGGCGTCGACCTCCTGGAAGAAGCCGACTGTTAGCCCTCAGTCGATCCGCCATCTACCAGCAAGGGCTGCGCCGCTACTACAACCGCAAGGTCAAGCCAAGATCCTTCCAAGAGGGCGACCTCGTGCTCCGGCTGATCCAGCGAACAGCCGGCCAGCACAAGCTCTCAGCCCCTTGGGAAGGCCCCTTCGTCGTCAGCAAAGCACTCGGCAATGACTCCTACTACTTGATCGATGCGCAAAAACCAAGAGCACGCAAGAGAGACGACTCTGGCAAGGAGTCGGAGCGACCATGGAACGCAAACCTCCTAAGACGATTTTTCAGCTGAAAAGCAGTATGTATCACGCTCCCTTTTTGTATTAAGTGCAAAACCAACAGGCCCCCCGAACAGTACTCGGGGACTGCCTTTTATTTATCTATGAATGACGAGTGTCATATCCTTGAGTGCATTATTACATTTCGAATTCTTGTCCGGCACCGGGTTCGACTAATCGGCCCGGGGACTGGCCGCCTTGCGCTATATCGAAAGTTCTTCCTAAAAAGTCAGAAAAGTAGTGCGCCGGCTCCCGAGTCCCCTCTTGTTGCAAGTCGCAGCTCAAAGAATTGACTATCCGACTAAGCAAGAGAGAAGACAGAAAGGTTGCCCACACGAAAAATGGCTCAGGAGTTACGAACCTATATAGCAAGAGGACGGCCCCAAAACATGCCCGCCGGCTGCCAGAACAGCCGGCTGGCCGGCTTCCTAAAAAACTTAGCTTCAGTCCAGCAGAGCTAAAGTACTTGCCCCCTCCCCAATCGGCCAGGCACCCCCCCCCCCCGGCTACAGATTGCAGAGCAACTGTTCGACTGGGGAGGCGGCAACCAAAGGAGGGCGGCAAAGAAAAAAGCAAAAGGACAAAAAGCGAAAGTATAAGGAAAGACCGATTGCATAAATTATATACATAAAGCCGCCCAGAGGCCGGCAGCAGAGTTAAGTTTGAATACACCCAGTGGGTGGAATTGTGCAGACTTAATCAAAACATTGTTCGAAAGTAACAAGACAGGGAAACAAGGAAAAAGAAAAGGCACACTAAGGCGCGACTTGGAGGCCGAGCTGATCGGTGAAGGCAGCTCGCCGGCTAAGGGAGTGGCCGCCTAGCTGGCCTCGGCTTGACCACCTCCAACGGCAGGAGGCGTGGAGGTGCGCGGCGTAGTGCTGGAGGAGCGGTCAAGTTGGGGTTGGTCGGCCGCTCCACCAGCCGGCTCGTCGTCGTCACCTTCTTCCTCCTCCTCCTCGCCCTCGTCGCTGGAGTCGATCTCCTCCGCCGAGTCCTCGCCGTACGCCGGGTCCAGCCCGAACCAATCTTCCGGCTAGGCGACTCCATTGTCGTCCACCTCGGGGGCGAAGACGTTGGTGTCGGTGTAGTCGGCGATCGCTGAAGCTCGCCGAATGATGGCCGGCCGTGCCGGCTCCAGCTCCGTGTCGGCTTGCTGCCGCCAGGTCGCCAGCTGGTCCAGGCTCAGGTCGGGATACCAGGCCTTGACGAACTCCAGCGCCCGCCTGGCGCCGGAGCGAGCCGCCGACGCCTTCCAAGCCTCGAAGCGGCCGACCGCAACCTCCAGCCAGTCGGCGGTCCGACTGGGGGTGCGAGGGACCGCTTGGCCGGGCCAGAGGGTGGCCAAGACCTGCGATCCCGCGCGCTGAAGCCGGCGGAGAAGCCGGTGAGCCGGCTGGATGCGAGCCTGGATCGCTAGGAGCTGTTCCTCCAGCGAACGGCCGGCGGTTGGCGAGATCTCGAAGCCGGCTTGCCTCTTCGCCTGGCGACGAGCCTCGATGGCCTGGTTGGCAGCGGTGGAATAGCCGGGGAAGTACTCTGCGCGAAGAAGAAATGGAAAGAAAAACACCAAGATCAGAAAAACAAGCCAAAATGGCAGACGACAGGAAGGACGAGGGGACAGACGACTTACCGTCAACCAGATCCTCAATCTGGCCGTCGCCGGAGATCAGAGTCTGCTTGACGTCCGCCCAGCCAGCCGCCTCAGTCTCGAACTCGGCCTGCAGAGCGGCTTCGCGGTCCTGCGCCGCCTTCAGCGCCGCCTTATGGCTCTCCTCCTGGTCGGCTAGCCTTTTGACCAGGCGGTCGCGCTCCTGCACCAAGGCGGCAAGCTCCGCGTCCTTGACACGAAGAGCAGTCTGGGACTCCCCCAGCTGGGCCCTCAGGCCAGCGTTGGCCGCTGCAGAGGTAGAAGAAGAAGAAAGACAGTAAGGAATCATCAAGGAAGATCCAAGCCGACTGCTCAGCAGTCGGCCCGAATCTCGGGGACTACACCCAGTGGGTGCGCTGACGCGCCCCCACATGAGATAAACATCGAGTCACGTACCTCGGCTCTCAGTGAGATCGGCGGTCTTCTGAGTCAGCTCCCGAGCCTGGGAGTTGAAGGCGGCCGCTCGGAGGTTGTGGTAGTCCTACAAGGCAGACAGAAGACCAAAGTAAGAACCAAAGCAACAAAATCTCCAGGAAGTTCCAAGCCGCCTGCTCAGCAGCCGACTCGGAACTCGGGGACTACACCCAGTGGGTGCGCTGACGCGCCCCCACAGGCAAAGTCAAGAAGAAACAAGATAGGAGCACTAACCCGGATGGCCGCCCGAGTCGCGAGGAACTCGTCGGTGAACTGCCTCAGCGCCGCGGCTTGGCTTTGGAGCCGGGTCCGGACGTCTTGCGCAGCCACATTCACCACGGCCGACCCTCCGCCGGGTGTCCACCCTGAGGTAGCGCTGGCCACCTCCGCGTCTTGGGCCGACGAGCTGGAGCCCACGGCCGGCTGCGGCTCCGACGCCGCCTTCTGCGGCTCCGCTGCGGCCTTCCCCGCACGACGACTTGGCGGAATTCTGATGGCCACCTCGACCCTCGCGGCCGGCTCGCCCCCCGCCGACTGCGCAGGCGGCGGTTCAGGCCGGCCACCTTGGCCCGCCCCAGTCCGCGGGGTCGGCTCCGGAGCTTTCGCCAAGATGACGACGTCGTCGCCGTTTCCTCCCAGCCCCGGCTGGGAGCCGCTGGCTCCCCATGGCGAGGGATCCATGCCCCCAGGCGCCATGGTGCGCAGGGGGGTGACCATCAGAGCCTCCCCTGCCGCCGCTTCGGCCTCGGCCTCCGCCTGGGCCTTAGCCGCGGCCTCGGCGAGCGCCTTCGCCGCCTCCTCCTCCCGAGCTGCCTGGGCGGCGGCTGCCCTCTGTGCCTCCGCCTCCTGCGCTTCCCGCTCCTCCCGCGCCTCCCGCGCGTTCCTTTCCGTCGCCTCCAGGAGGGCGGCGCGGGGATCTACGCGGCGGGTGGTGCTCCCAGAGCCCCCAGGCGACTCGACGACGGAGCCGGCAGCCGCTCGCTCAAGCGACAGTGGAGCTCTGACCATCGAAGAAGAAAACGAGGATTCAAAAACCACCGAAGGAAAGAAAGAAGGACAGAGCGTAGGAAGAGAAACTTACGCCGACACAGTCTGTGGCTGCTTCACCACCTTGCGGAAGCGGGCCGCCTTCGCGGCCGCCTCTTCCCGCCTGGTGGCCGCCGCTCCACCCCTGGGCTTTTTCGTCCGGCTCCCGAACATGCCCTGAGTAGCGCGGCGCTTCTGGCCTCTACCCCGAGCAGGCTGCGCGCTGGAGGAGCCCGCGCCGCGTCCGGACGCCGGCTGGCGATGAGGGGCGGCTTCGGCCTCGTCCTCATCCGGCCAGTCGTCGAAGGTCGCGGAGAGCCCAAAGCCGCCTGCTTCGTCGCCGGCTTGGCCACCGGCCGGCTCAGCGGCATCCTCCATATGGACTGCCCCCAGATCGGGGTCATCCTGGTCGTGTTCGGTCCGGTCGGGGGCAAAGCGGCGCTCCACGTCTGCCCCGCCGGCCGGCCGGAGCAGAGGACTCTATCGAAAAAAGCAAGCCGACTGAGTTACTGTCGGCCCAGAAGAACTCGGCGACCAAGCTGAAGGAGAGAAAGAGACAAGGAGAGCGTACCGCAGGCAGAGGATTGGCGCGGCTGTACGGCTCCTTGCCGAATCGCCAGTTGTCAGGAAGTTGGCAGTTGGCGAGGTAGTTCACCATGTCGGCGGCGTTGGGCGGCGGCATCTCCTTGGTGCACATCCGGCTCGGGTCGAGCTGGCCACTCATCTGACAGATCAGATGAGGCCGGCTCTGGAGCGGAAGGACCCGGTGCGTGACGAACGCGGCCAGGAGATCGGGCCCCGTCAAGCCCTCCGACTGGACCATCTCCCAGAGGCGGGCGATGGCGGCGTTTCCTCCCGGCGACAGCGTCACGGCCCGGAAGGACCACTGGGGCAGCCTGCCCGCCGGAGGGCCGGCCACGTAGGCCGGCAGGTTGAGGTAGTCGCCCCGGGGAGCGATGTTCCGCACGTAGAAGTATGACTTCTGCCATTTCTTCACCGATTGGATCAGCGTGATGACGGGGAAAGGGTTGTCGGCGCCTGATCTCCGCGACGCGATGAAGGAGCCTGTCTGAGCCGGCACGCCCCGAATGCGCGTGCCCAGCTTCGACTGGAAGAACTCCCCCCAGAGCTCGAGGGTGGGGAGGACGCCGAGGTAGCCCTCGCACAGGGTGACGAAGGCCGAAAGCAGCACCACCGCGTTGGGGGTGAGGTGGTGCGGCTGGAGCTGGTAGAAGTCCAGCCAGGTGCGGAAGAAGGCGCTCACCGGCAGGCCAAAGCCGCGCAGGAAGTGCAAGCGGAAGACCACCCGCTCGCCCTCCCGCGGCGCCGGCCTGATTTCCTTCTCCGGCGGAAGGCGGACCACCACCTTGTCCGCGCTGGGCAGACGCCGGGTGTCGCGGAGGAAGTCGATGTGGTCGCCATGAACAATGGAGCCGTCCCAGTCCCCGCCAAGCTGCTCTACGTGGGGAGGCATGGCGGAAGCTAGCACGACGGCGGAGGAGCGTGCGGAGGAAGAGCGTGGCGGCGAGGCGCTGTCTCGAGAACGAGCGAGGCAAGAAAACGGTGGAAGCAGGAGGAGCGTGCGAGGGCCTGCCGCCCTCCACCTCCCCCTACTTGTAGCCTCGCGAGACCGAAGAGGCCGGACGTGGGGGGGAGACGTGGGATTAACTGCGCCCACTCCCCCCACGTCTCGCGTTAATTGCGCATTAGTGCGAGCCGAAACTGCCGCACGGATCGTGCGGGCAGTTTCGGGATACAAAGGATCCGCGCCCGGGCCGGGGCGCGGACGTGGCGGGCCCCCCTTCCTGCGGCGACGTCCCGTCGCGCACATGGGCTGGCAGGCTTTCCGGCCACGTGGCACGCCGGCGGCCCGAAGCCGGCCCGCGGCCCGGCGCACGAGCTTGCGGGTTCCCGCCTCCCGACTCCAGAAGAATTCGACTAAAGGCGGCGCGCCTGATCGAGGCCGGCTCCCAGCTGCCGGCTTGTCATGATAGGAAGCTGATCGAGCTTCTTGAATCCCACTCCACCTCGAAGCCCAATCAGCTTCGGGGACTACTGTCGGAGTAAACGGCCACGGGTAGCCTAACCGACTACCCCTGGCGCTTCAGCAAAATTATCAGGCCTTTGGGGCCTTCAAGCATTCCAAGCATTTGGGCCGCCTTTCCTAGCCGGCCACCTCTAAAAGCCGACTCCCGGGAGGCGACCCAGCCTCACCGAGTCCCCCCGCGGCGACTACGGGGTGGCCGACTCCGAGAAGCCGGCCGAGACCGCAACCACTCCTACATAACAGCGATGTGATGGGGTGTGGCCACAGTGCGGCCCACTACCCCCGAAGCCCGAGGCGGGCGCGGCTCCAGGAGGCCGTACGGGACGGACGTCTCCCGTGCGGCTCGGCACTGTAGCCATGCTGACCTCGACATCATCCACGACCCCCTCCTGTACGACCCAAGGACCGCGGGCCCCTTCAGCCAGAGAGAGGCATGAAGGCGGCCCGGCCTTCTCCAGTCGGCCGAGAGCATAGCCGGCCTCCCGAGGCCGGCTGATCCCCTCCTCGAAGTAGGAGCCCCATTAAGGAGACAAGGCGAGGTAAGGCTACGGTGATAGCCCCCGGGGCGGTCCACTGTAGCCACGCTTACCTCGACAAAGCCCTCGCCATCACAGGCGAGGCTACAGTGAACAGCCGCCGACAAGACCCTAGGCGGTGGGGCCGGCCTGTCGACCAAGTAGCCGGCAGCCGGCGGGACCCACCAGCCGGCGGGACCCAGCGGCCAGCGAAGAAGCCGGCTAGCATAGACACTGACGGCTGGGACCAGATCCCAGTCGGATTACCATTGTACCCCCGGGGAGTAGGCCTATATAAACCCCCCGGAGCACCCATGCAAAGGGTTCGGCCCCAAGCACAGTTGGCTTCCAAGCATAGAGTGGCCATCTAAGCATAGCACACACACCATAGATAGAGAGAAGCAAGAGCTAGCCTTGTTCTTCTTCTCCCTTGATCTCAACAGCTCTAGGAGGGATTGTAGCTACCTTTTATCGATCTAGTGATCATGCGGAGACCCCGCAGAGCAGGACTAGGGGTGTTATCTCCTCGGAGAGCCCCGAACCTGGGTAAGATTCGCCGGCGTGCATGTCTACGCCTCATCCCGTTTCCAGGCACCGGCGACGTTTTATTGGCTCCCACAATGATAAGCCATCCCTTGGCATATGTCGCACCAACCACCCGACAGATAATTTTGATATGTGGGTGGACCAGTGCTTAGTTGTTGTTCTTACTTGAACAAACCTCCTACTTATGATTAACCCCCTCGCAAGCATCTACAACTACGAGAAAAGTATTAAGAATAAATTCTAACCATAGCATTAAACTTTTGGATCCAATCGGTCCCTTACGGAATAGCGCATAAACTAGGGTTTAAGCTTATGTCACTCTCGCAACCCATTGTATAATAACTACTCCATAATGCATTCCCTTAGGCCCGAATATGGTGAAGTGTCATGCAGTCGACGTTCACATGACACCACTAAGGGAATCACAACATACATACTATCAAAATATCGAACACATATCAAGTTCACACGATTACTTGCAACAAGATTTCTCCCATGACCTCAAGAACAAAAGTAACTACTCACAAATGATAATCATGCTCAAGATCAGAGGGGTATTAAATAGCATATTGGATCTGAACATATAATATTCCACCAATAAACCATATAGTAATCAACTACAAGATGTAATCAACACTACTAGTCACCCACAAGCACCAATCTATAGTTCCAGTACACAGACTGAGCACAAGAGATGAACTAGGGTTTGAGAGGAGATGGTGTTGTTGAAGATGTTGATGGATATTGCCCTCCCCAAGATGGGAAAGTTGTTGGTGATGATGATGACAATGATTTCCCCCTCCGGGAGGGAAGTTCCCCCGGCGGAATCGCTCCGCCGGAGGGCAAAAGTGCTCTTGCCCAAGTTCCGCCTCGAGACGACGGCGTTCCATCCCGAAAGTCCTCTCCTTATTTTTTTCTAGGTCAAAATGACTTATATACCAGAAGATGGGCACTAGAGGTGGGCTGCGCTGAGCACAACCCACCAAAGCTACTGGAGGCAGGTATAACTTATCCTATTGCTGATAGTAGATGGGTAAGTCCCATTCATTTTGTCCTGAAGAAGGGAGGTATTACTGTTGTTCCAAATGATAAGAATGAATTGATTCTACAAAGAATTGTTAAAGGTTATAGAATGGTAATTGATTTTCGCAAAGTAAATAAAGTTAGTAGAAAAGATCATTACCCACTGGCTTTTATTAATCAAATGCTAGAAAGATTATCCAAACGTACACACTTTTGCTTTCTAGATGGTTATTCTAGTTTTTCTCAAATACCTGTGTCAAAAGATGATCAAGAGAAGACTGGAAGCGTGGAGACAAGACTCGAAGCAATGGAGCAGCAAGTTTTCAAGTGCCAAGGGTTGGTGGAACGTGGACTCAACGCCAATCACATGATGATCGTGGAGTTCACCAACAATCACAAGCTGGATGCCAAGAACATCGAGGAAGCCATCTTCAAGCTTCATGAGAAAATCGAGCATCTTCAAGCCCACATATATGACCTGCAAAACCAAAACTATGAGTATGAATACAAATTTAAGAGGATGAGTTTAGCTGTAGATTTGAGGATTCCGGAGACTCGTTCATCTTTCTATGATGGTGAGCCTATGCCTTGGAAGATGGATGACAAGCCTACTACATCAACAACTCCATCATCACCACCCCCGAAGAAAGAGACATAAATACATGGGTATGGGCACTCCCCTTGGCAACTGCCAGGCTTGGGGGAGGTGCCCCAGTATCGTATCACCACCACACCTTTATCTTTATCGTTTTCTTACTTCGATCATTTTGGTTATATCTTGATCTAGTAGAATAAATGTTTAGTATAATCTAGCTTTGAGTTTTGTTTTATGTTCCCTCTATGTAATCGAGTCCGTGAGTTATATATAATAAAGAGTAGTTTTGAGTTGAGGGCTTTGCTTTCTTGCTATGATCTTGAGGGAATTAAATTAAAGAAAGAACAAAAAGAAATAAAAAGATCATATATTAATCTTATGGAGAGTGATGACTTCACATATAAAAGGTATGTTGAATAAATTTGTTGAGAGTTGACAAACATAGTTTTGGTCATTGTTGCAATTAATAGGAAGTAATATAGAAAGAGAGGCTTCAGATATAAATACACTATCTTGGACATCTTTTGTAATTCTGAGCACTCATTAAAATATGACACGCTAAAAAGTTTATATTGGACAAGGAAGACAACATAATGGGTTATGTTTTCTTATATCCGAATAGAAATTATATTGTCATGGATCATCCAACATATTGAGCTTGCCTTTCCCTCTCATGCTATCCAAATTCTTGGCACCAAGTAGAGATGCTACTTGTGCTTCCAAACATCCCTTAAACCAGTTTTGCCACGAGTGTCCACCGTACCTACATATGGATTGAGTAAGATCCTTCAAGTAAGTTGTCATCAGTGCAAGCAATAAAAATTGCTCTCTAAATATGTATGATCTATTAGTGTGAAGAAAATAAGCTTTATAAGAACTTGTGATATGGAAGAAATAAAAGTGATGGACTGCATAATAAAGGTCTTTATCACAAGAGGCAATATAAACTAATTGTCTTTTGCATTAAGATTTTGTGCATCCAACCATAAAAGCACATGACAACCTCTGCTTCCCTCTGCGAAGGGCCTATCTTTTATACTATCCTTATACAAGAGTCATGGTGATCTTCACCTTTCCTTTTTACACCTTTTTCCTTTGGCAAGCACTATGTGTTGGAGAGATCCGGATATATATCCACTCGGACGTAGGTTTTTATAAAGTATTATTGTTGACATTACCCTTGAGGTAAAAGGTTGGGAGGCGAAACTATAAGCCCCTATCTTTCTCTGTATCCCATTGAATCTTTGAACCCATAAGTATCGCGTGAGTGTTAGCAATTGTGAAAGACTAAATGATAGTTGAGTATGTGGACTTGCTGAAAAGCTCTTATATTGACTCTTTCCGATGTTATGATAAATTGCAATTGCTTCAATGACTGAGATCATAGTTTGTTAGTTTTCAATGAAGTTTCTGATTCAAACTCTACCTTGTGAAAGAATTGTTACTTTAGCATAAGAAATTATATGACAATATATGTTGTTGTTCTAAAGATGATCATAATGCCCTCATGTCCGTAATTTATTTTATCAACACCTCTATCTCTAAACATGTGGACATATTTTTTGATATCGGCTTTCGCTTGAGGACAAGCGAGGTCTAAGCTTGGGGGAGTTGATACGTCCATTTTGCATCATGCTTTTATATTGATATTTATTGCATTATGGGTTGTTATTACACATTATATCACAATACTTATGCCTATTCTCTCTTATTTTATAAGGTTTACATGAAGAGGGAGAATGCCGGCAGCTGGAATTCTGGACTCGAAAAGGAGCAAATATTATAGACCTATTCTGCACAACTCCAAAAGTCCTGAAACTTCACGGAGAATATTTTTGGAATATATAAAAAAATATTTGGCAAAGAAAGCACCAGAGGGGGCCACCTGCCATCCACAAGGGTGGAGGGCGCACCCTACCCCCCTGGGCGCGCCCACCGGTCTTGTGGGCCCCCGGCAGGCCCCCGATGCCCATCTTCTGCTATATGGTGTGTTCTGACCTGAAAAAATAAGAAGGAAGCTTTCGGTATGAAGCGCCGCCGTCTCGAGGCAGAACTTGGGCAGAACCAATCTAGGGCTCCGGCGGAGCTGTTCTGCCGGGGAAACATCCCTCCGGGAGGGGGAAATCAAAGCCATCGTCATCACCAACGATCCTCTCATCGAGAGGGGGTCAATCTCCATCAACATCTTCACAAGCACCATCTCCTCTCAAACCCTAGTTCATCTCTTTTATCCTATCTTTGTCTCAAAACCTCAGATTGGTACCTGTGGTTTGCTAGCAGTGCTGATTACTCCTTTTAGTTCATGCTAGTTGGTTTATTCGGTGGAAGATCATATGTTCAGATCGTTAATGATAATTAATACTCCTCTGATTATGAACATGAATATGCTTTGTGAGTAGTTACGTTTGTTCCTGAGGACATGGGAGAAGTCTTGTTATAAGTAATCATGTGAATTTGGTATTGGTTCGATATTTTGTTGAGATGTATGTTGTCTTTCCTCTAATGGTGTTATGTGAACGTTGACTACATGACACTTCACCATTATTTGGGCCTAGGGGAAGGAATTGGGGAGTAATAAGTAGATAATGGGTTGCTAGAGTGACAGAAGCTTAAACCCTAGTATATGCGTTGTTTCGTAAGTGGCTGATTTGGATCCATATGTTTCATCCTATGGTTAGATTTATCTTAATTCTTCTTTCATAGTTGCGGATGCTTGAGAGAGGGGTTAATCATAAGTGGGAGGCTTTTCCAAGGAAGGACATCACCCAAGCACCGGTCCACCCACATATCAAATTATCAAAGTAATGAACGCGAATCATATGAGCATGATGAAAACTAGGTTGACGGTAATTCCCATGTGTCCTTGGGAGCGCTTTGCTTTATATAAGAGTTCGTCTAGGCTTTTCCTTTGCTACAAAAAGGGTTGGGCCACCTTGCTGCACCTTATTTACTTTTGTTACTTGTTACCCGTTATGAATTATCTTATCACACAACTATCTGTTATCGATAATTTCAGCGCTTGCAGATTATACCTTGTTGAAAACCGCTTGCCATTTCCTTCTGCTCCTCGTTGGGTTCAGCACTCTTACTTATCGAAAGGACTACTATAGATCCCCTATACTTGTGGGTCATCAAGAATCTTTTCTGGCACCGTTGCCGGGGAGTGAAGCGCCTTTGGTAAGTGGAATTTGGTAAGGAAACATTTATATAGTATGCTGAAATTTACTGTCACTTGTTACTATGTAAAGTAATCCTTTGAGGGGCTTGTTCGGGGTATCTTCACCTTGACCGAAAGAGCAAAGAGTTGCTCCTCAACCTACTGCACCTACTGAAAATATTTATTATGAAATTCCTTCAGGTGTGATAGAGAAACTACTAGCTAATCCTTATGCAGGAGATGGAACATTACATCCCGATATGCACCTAATCTATGTGGATGAAGTTTGTGGATTATTTAAGCTTGCAGGTATGCCCGAGGATGTTGTCAATAAGAAGGTCTTCCCTTTATCTTTGAAGGGAAAGGCATTGACATGGTATAGGCTATATGATGACATTGGATTATGGAACTACAACCGATTGAAATTGGAATTTCATCAGAAGTTTTATCCTATGCATCTGGTTCATCGTGATCAGAATTATATATACAATTTTTAGCCTCGTGAAGGAGAAAGTATCGCTCAAGCTTGGTGGAGGCTTAAGTCAATGTTATATTCATGCCCCAATCATGAGCTCTCAAGAGAAATTATTATTCAAAAAATTTATGCTCGGCTTTCTCATAATAATCGATCCATGCTCGATACTTCTTGTACTGGTTCTTTTATGAAGAAGGATATTGAATTCAAATGGGATTTATTGGAAAGAATTAAACCAACTCTGAAGATTGGGAACTCGATGAAGGTAAGGAGTTAGGTACAAACCTTAAGTTTGATAGTGTTAAATCTTTTATGGATACCGATGCTTTTCATGATTGTAGCACTGAATATGGACTTGACTCTGAGATAGTAGCTTATTTCTGTGAATCTTTTGCTACTCATGTTGATCTCCCTAAGGAGAAGAGGTTTAAATATCATCCTCCCATTGAAGTTAAAGTAGTAGAACCTGTTAAAGTTGAAGAACAAACTATTACTTATAATGTTGATCCTATTGTTCCTACTGCTTATATTGAGAAACCACCTTTTCCTGTTAGAATAAAGGATCATGCTAAAGCTTCAACTGTGGTTCGTAAGAGTTATACTAGAATACCTACACCCCCCGAACAAATTAAAGATCGCTTGGTTGATAATATTGATGGGCATGTTATTTATTTCTGTGATAAAGCCGCTAGAATTGCTAAACCCGATAGTAAAGATAAACATAGACCCGTTGTTGGCATGCATGTTGTTTCAGTTAAGATAGGAGACCATTGTTATCATGGCTTATGTGATGTGGGTGCGAGTGTGAGTGCAATTCCTTTTACTTTATATAAAGAAATTATGAATGATATTACCCCTGCTGAGATAGAAGATATTGATGTTACTATTAAGCTTGCCAATAGAGATACTATATCGCCAATTGGGATTGTTAGAGATGTTGAAGTCTTGTGTGGGAAAATAAAATACCCTACTGATTTTCTTGTTCTTGCTTCCCCACAAGATGACTTTTGTCCCATTATACTTGGTAGACCTTTCTTGAATACTGTTAATGCTAAGATAGATTGCGAGAAAGATATTGTTACTGTCGGTTTAGGGGATATGTCTCATGATTTTAATTTCTCTAAATTTCATAGACAACCCCATGATAAAAAATTGCCTAGTAAGGATGAAATTATTGGTCTTTCTTCTATTGCGGTGCCTCCTACTGATCCTTTAGAACAATATTTGCTTGACCATGAAAATGATATGTTTATGAATGAAAGAAAGGAGATAGATGACATATTGTTTAATCAAGGGCCTGTTTTGAAACACAATTTGCCTGTTGAAATCCTTGGGGATCCTCCTCCACCTAAGGGTGATCCCGTGTTTGAGCTTAAACAATTACCTGATACTTTGAAATATGCTTATCTTGATGGAAAGAATATATATCCTGTTAATATTAGTGCTAACCTTTCAGAGCATGAAGAAAAGAAATTATTGAAAACTCTGAAGAAGCACCGTGCTGCTATTGGATATACTCTTGATGATCTTAAGGGCATTAGTCCCACTCTATGTCAGCACAAAATTAATTTGGAACATGATGCTAAACCAGTTGTTGATCATCAATGATGGTTAAATCCTAAGATGAAAGAAGTGGTAAGGAATGAAATATTAAAGCTACTGGAGGCAGGTATAATTTATCCTATTGCTGATAGTAGATGGGTAAGTCCCGTTCATTGTGTCCTTAAGAAGGGAGGTATTATAGTTGTTCCTAATGATAAGATTGAATTGATTCCACAAAGAATTGTTACATGTCATAGAATGGTAATTGATTTTCACAAAATTAATAAAGCTACCAGAAAAGATCATTACCCACTACCTTTTATTGATCAAATGCTAGAAAGATTATCCAAACATACACATTTTTTCTTTCTAGATGGTTATTCTGGTTTTTCTCAAATACTCGTGTCAAAAGATGATCAGGAGAAGACCGGAAGTGTGGAGACAAGACTCGAAGCAATGGAGCAGCAAGTTTTCAAGTGCCAAGGGATGGTGGAACGTGGACTCAACGCCAATCACATGATGATCGTGGAGTTCGCCGACAATCACAAGCTGGATGCCAAGAACATCGAGGAAGCCATCTTCAAGCTTCATGAGAAAATCGAGCATCTCCAAGCCCAGATCTATGACCTGCAAAACCAAAACGGTGAGTATGAATACATATTTAAGAGGATGAGTTTGGCTGCTGATCTGAGGATTCTGGAGAATCGTTCATCTTTCTATGATGGTGAGCCTATGCCTTGGAAGATGGATGACAAGCCTACTACATCAACAACTCCATCATCACCACCCCCGAAGAAAGAGACATAAATACATGGGTATGGGCACTCCCCTTGGCAACTGCCAAGCTTGGGGGAGGTGGCCCATGTTGGGGAACGTAGTATTTCAAAAAAATTACCTACGATCACGCAAGATCTATCTAGGAGAAGCATAGCAACGAGCGGGGAGAGTGTGTCTACGTACCCTCATAGACCGAAAGCGGAAGCATTTTAGTAACGCGGTTGATGTAGTCGAACGTCTTCGCGATCCAACCGATCCAAGTACCGAACGCATGGCACCTCCGTGATCTGCACACGTTCAGCTCGGTGACGTCCCTCGAACTCTTGATCCAGTTGAGGTCGAGGGAGAGTTTCGTCAGCACGACGACGTGGTGACAGTGATGATGAAGTTACCGATGCAGGTCTTCGCCTAAGCACTTCGACAATATGACCAAGGCGGAAAACTGTGGAAGGGGGCACCGCACACGGCTAAAGATCAACTTGTGTGTCTATGGGGTGCCCCCCTCCCCCGTATATAAAGGAGGGGAGGAGGAGGACGGCCGGCCCTAAGGGGCGCGCCCAAGGGGAGGAATCCTACTCCAAGTAGGAATCGCCCCGCCCTTTCCTAGTCCAAGTAGGAGAAGAAGGAAGGAGAGGGAGAGGGAGAGGGAAAGAGGGGCCGCACCCCCCTCCCCTAGTACTATTCGGACTCCCCTTGGGGGGGCGCCAACTCTTGGCTGCTGTCCTCTCTCTCCCCCTAAGGCCCACTAAGGCCCATTACTTCCCCGGGGGGTTCCGGTAACCCCTCCGGCACTCCTGTTTTATCCGAAACTACCCGTAAGACTTCCTTTGTCCGAATAACATGGTCCAATATATAAATCTTTATGTCTCGACCATTTCGAGACTCCTCGACATGCCCGTGATCTCATATGGGTCTCCGAACAACCTTCGATTCATCAAATCACATAACTCATAATACAAATCGTCATCGAACGTTAAGCGTGGGGACCCTACGGGTTCGAGAACTATGTAGACATGACCGAGACACATCTCCGATAAATAGCCAATAGCGGAACCTGGATGCTCATATTGCCTCCTACATATTCTATGAAGATCTTTATCGGTCAAACCGCATAACAACATACATTGTTCCCTTTGTCATCGGTATGTTACTTTCCTGAGATTCGATCGTCGGTATCACCATACCTAGTTCAATCTCGTTACTGGCAAGTCTCTTTACTCGCTCCCTAATGCATCATCTCATAACTAACTCATTAGTCACATTGCTTGCAAGGCTTATAGTGATGTGCATTACCGGGAGGGCCCAGAGATACCTCTCCGACAATCGGAGTGACAAATCCTAATCTCGACCTATGCCAACTCAACAAACACCATCGGAGACACCTGTAGAGCATCTTTATAATCACCCAGTTACGTTGTGACGTTTGATAGCACACTAAGTGTTCCTCCGGTATTCGGGAGTTGCATAATCTCATAGTCATAGGAACATGTATAAGTCATGAAGAGACCAATAATAATAAACTAAATGCTCATAGTGCTAAGCTAACGGATGGGTCTTGTCCATCACATCATTCTCTAATGATGTGATCCCATTCATCAAATGACAACACATGTCTATGGTCAGGAAACTTAACCATCTTTGATTAACGATCTAGTCTAGTAGAGGCATACTAGGGACACTCTGTTTGTCTATGTATTCACACATGTACTAAGTTTCTGGTTAATACAATTCTAGCATGAATAATAAACATTTATCATGATATAAGCAAATATAAATAACAACTTTATTATTGCCTCTAGGGCATATTTCCTTCAGCCCGGTATTGTATCACCACCACACCTTTATCTTTACCATTTTTCTTAGTTCGATCCTTTTGGTTATATCTTAATCTAGTAGAATAAAGTTTTAGTATGATCTAGCTTTGAGTTTTGTTTTATGTTCCCTCTATGTAATCGAGTCCGTGAGCTATATATAATAAATAGTAGTTTTGAGTTGAGGGCTTTGCTTTCTTGCTATGATCTTGAGGGAATTAAATTAAAGAAAGAATAAAAAGAAATAAAAAGATCATATAATAATCTTATGGAGAGTGATGACTTCACATATAAAAAGTATGTTGAATAAATTTGTTGAGAGTTGACAAACATAGTTTTGGTCATTGTTGCAATTAATAGGAAGTAATAAAGAAACAGAGGCTTCACATATAAATACACTATCTTGGACATCTTTTGTAATTGTGAGCACTCGTTAAAATATGACATGCTAAAAATTTGATATTGGACAAGGAAGACAACATAATGGGTTATGTTTTCTTATATCCGAATAGAAGTTATATTGTCATGGATCATCCAATATGTTGAGCTTGTCTTTCCCTCTCATGCTAGCCAAATTCTTTGCACCAAGTAGAGATACTACTTGTGCTTCCAAACATCCCTTAAACCAGTTTTGCCATGAGAGTCCACCGTACCTACCTATGGATTGAGTAAGATCCTTCAAGTAAGTTGTCATTGGTGCAAGCAATAAAAATTGCTCTCTAAATATGTATGATCTATTAGTGTGAAAAAAATAAGCTTTATACGAACTTGTGATATGGAAGAAATAAAAGCGATGGACTGCATAATAAAGGTCTTTATCACAAGCCGCAATATAAAGTGACATTCTTTTGCATTAAGATTTTGTGCATCCAACCATAAAAGCGCATGGCAACCTCTGCTTGAAGGGCCTATTATCTTCTATCCTTATACAAGAGTCATGGTGATCTTCACCTTTCCTTTTTACACTTTTTTCCTTTGGCAAGCACTATGTGTTGGAGAGATCCGGATATATATATATATATATCCACTCGGACATAGGTTTTCATAAAGTATTGTTGTTGACATTACCCTTGAGGTAAAAGGTTGGGAAGCGAAATTATAAGCCCCTATCTTTCTCTGTGACCGATTGAAGCTTTGAACCCATAAGTATCGCATGAGTGTTAGCAATTGTGAAAGAGTAAATGATAGTTGAGTATGTGTTCTTGCTGAAAAGCTCTTATATTGAATCTTTCCGATGTTATGATAAATTGCAATTGCTTCAGTGACTGAGATCATAGTTTGTTAGTTTTCAATGAAGTTTCTGATTCATACTCTACCTTGTGAAAGAATTGTTACTTTAGCATAAGAAATGATATGACAAATTATGTTGCTGTTCTAAAGATGATCATGATGCCCTCATGTCCGTATTTTATTTTACCGACACCTCTATCTCTAAACATGTGGACATATTTTTCGATATCGGTTTTCGCTTGAGGACAAGCGAGGTCTAAGCTTGGGGGAGTTGATACGTCCATTTTGCATCATGCTTTTATATTGATATTTATTGCATTATGGGCTGTTATGACACATTATATCACAATACTTATGCCTATTCTCTCTTATTTTATAAGGTTTACATGAAGAGGGAGAATGCCGGCAGCTGAAATTCTGGACTGGAAAAGGAGCAAATATTAGAGACCTATTCTGCACAACTCCAAAAGTCCTGAAACTTCACGTAGAATATTTTTGGAATATATAAAAAATATTGGGCGAAGAAAGCACCAGAGGGGGGCCCACCTGCCATCCGCAAGGGTGGAGG
>NC_057814.1:507378818-507403604 GCF_018294505.1 Triticum aestivum
GGTGTGTTTTGACCTGAAAAACATAAGAAGGAAGCTTTTGGGACGAAGCACCACCATCTCGAGGCGGAACTGGGGCAGAACCAATCTAGGGCTCCCGCAGAGCTGTTCTACCGGGGAAACATTCCTCCGGGAGGGAGAAATCGAAGCCATCGTAATCACCAATGATCCTCTCATCGAGAGGGGGTCAATCTCCATCAACATCTTCACCAGCACCATCTCCTCTCAAACCCTAGTTCATCTCTTGTATCCGATCTTTGTCTCAAAACCTCAGATTGGTACCTGTGGGTTGCTAGTAGTGTTGAGTACTCCTTGTAGTTGATGCTAGTTGGTTTATTCGGTGGAAGATCATATGTTCAGATCCTTAATGAGAATTAATACTCCTCTGATTATGAACATGAATATTCTTTGTGAGTAGTTACGTTTGTTCCTGAGGACATGGGAGAAGTCTTGTTATAAGTAATCATGTGAATTTGGTATTCATTCGATATTTTGATGAGATGTATGTTGTCTTTCCTCTATTGGTCTTATGTGAACGTCGACTACATGACACTTCACCATGATTTGGGCCTAGGGGAAGGCATTGGGGAGTAATAAGTAGATGATGGGTTGCTATAGTGACAGAAGCTTAAACCCTAGTTTATGCATTGCTTCGTAAGGGGCTGATTTGGATCCATATGCTTCATGCTATGGTTAGATTTATCTTAATTCTTCTTTCATAGTTGCGGATGCTTGCGAGAGGGGTTAATCATAAGTGGGAGGCTTGTCCAAGGAGGGACAGCACCCTAACACCGGTCCACCCACATATCAAATTATCAAAGTAATGAACACGAATCATATGAGCATGATGAAAACTAGCTTGACAGTAATTCCCATGTGTCCTCGGGAGCGCTTTGCTTTATATAAGAGTTCGTCCAGGCTTGTCCTTTGCTACAAAAAGGATTGGGCCACCTTGCTGCACCTTAGTTACTATTGTTACTTGTTACCCGTTACGAATTATCTTATCACGCAACTATCTGTTACCGATAATTTTAGTGCTTGAGAATACCTTGTTGAAAACCGCTTGTCATTTCCTTCTGCTCCTCGTTGGGTTCGACACTCTTACTGATCGAAAGGACTATGATAGACTCCCTATACTTGTGGGTCATCAATGGTCTCCCGTGTTCTACTTCTCCTGGATGATGGAAGCGGGCGCGGACGTGTGGGTCGCCACCTCGTCAGCATCTGCACAGCCGACTTCCTTCTTCGCCTGCATGGCACGACTACGTGTGCGTCGATGGTGGATGGCGCATCGCAGGCATGGGAGGCACGGTACGATAGGACGTTGTTGATGGCAGCGTCGATGCCCATGCCGCCGTGTTCCCCACCGAGCCGGGTTGGAGCAAATCTCCACTCCTCCGTGAGCTGCCTTGGAGCGGCGAGTTGTTGAACCACCGTCGGGCTAGGAGAGGGAGGTGGAGCAGCGAGCTGCCTCTCGCTCGTACCTATCGGGCTCGGCGGGCCAACATGTTGGCTTTTATGCTGGAGAACTGCTCTTGCTGCTCATCGGATACCATCGAAAGGGTGGAGAATATGATGGAAGGAGGAGATGGGGAGAAGCGGAGTGGTGCGATTCTTGCCAGATGTCTCGTCTCATTTAAATAGAGGGCGTACGGGAGGAGCTTGCCCGACCTTGCGTTTAATGTTGGCATACTTGTGAATGGATGTGTGGCTGGAGTATATTTCTCGGCTTCCACGCGGGTTTAGTGGAGGCGTTTAAATGTGACGAGGAGGCATGTCAGCCGGCGTGCAGCGGGAGGCACCCTCGGTCGACGCACCGCTCCAATGGCGGAGGCAGTGAGAAGTCGTGTCTGCCCTGAGTCGCCTTCAATGCGAAGTGGCGCGCTCTACAATAGCATGCATGCGGGCAGCTGGCGCTGAACGGGGAGCACACCAGGAGGGAAGAGGGGTTATTCGTGGGCCAGGGTGGTCAGAAGCGGGCGTGATCCGGACTCCCGCAAACCTCCCAAAGTTTGTCTCTGGTTTGTGGGCGAAAACGCACCACGACCGCGCCGTGGTCCGATACAAGACCGCGTTTGTCGTGGTTTTGTCACGACAGACGTCCTAGAAAAAGGACTTAAGCATGTAGCCATCGCGACGTTGGTTAACTCGAAGGGGTTGAATGAGACAAGAGACACGAGTTTACCCGGTTTGGCCCCTCACGACGAGGTAAAAGCCTATGTCTCGCTTCTAGTTGTATTGCTTGAGTATCGATTACAGGTGGAGACAGCTTATGGATGTCAGTTTGATCTTGAATCAGCCGGAGCACTAAGTCGCCCTCTTGAAACGCCTGAGTCTTAACTCTGCGGCTATGATAGCGACGCAGGTCTTGCTGGTATATTGCTGAATGAGCTGCCGCAAGGTCACGCTCTTCATCCAGAGCATCAATTGCGTTCTGTCGAGCCGTCTCATTATCAGTTTCAATATAAGCCGTCACTCTGGGCGAGTCATGACGGATATCACTTGGGACAACCGCCTCTACACCATAGACCATAAAGAAGGGCATATAGTCTGGTTGTCGAGGCTGAGCCACCGTTCCACTCCCCGGCGCCTCTGTAGCCCGGGTCATACCTGGCGGGTTACTTGATCTCACATCAGGCATGCTAAACAGATTTCGTGCCTCATATTGCAAAGGCAGACGGGTGTGGTATCTCCTTCAAAGCACAGTGTTGAACTCATCCTGATCCAAGCTCAAACGAAAAAGAATTTTCCCTTACCCGCTGTGGCTCTGCATCCAGTTGGGCCCGTTCCTCTGTCATCCTGATGTTCTCTGCATTAAGATCCTCCTGGGCTTTGGCCACCTCATCTTGTACCTTTGCAACCTCTGCATTGTGCTGTGCTTGATTCGTCGCAGTAATCTCTATGGCTAAAAGAGTCGCCAAAGTGCCCAAGAGTTCTGATAAAACTTGAGCTGGCGGCCGCGCTGAGCTGCCAGCCCCAGCTGTCGCAGCAGCCGTTGATCCAGATGTCATAGCTACCGATGTCGATGAATTGAGAACCGGCGCAGTGCCAACCATGAAGACATCAGCCCTATACAGCAGCTCATACGGGTCTAGAATATTGTCGCCATCGGAATAGCCCCCAAGCCCTCCGTCCTGAATCTGATAGATTGACTCTGTTTCCCCGGTTGAGGACTCATCACCTGAATAGATGGTCGTCTCTCCACCATATGCAGAATCTTCTGCAAGGTCCGCCCCATGAACAAAGCCAATGAAAACTTGCTTCCGGTCGGGTTGAATCCTGGCGGGTTGTGCGCGCTGAGCCGTCTCAACGATGTTGGTGCAGATGTCCGGCTCAGGCTCTGACTCGTCGATCTTGCCGATGAAAATGTGAATCCCGCCGAAGGGGACCCAGTACCCGTACTCGATTGAGTCGGCTTCGGGGCTCCAGCCAGCGTCGTCGATGTAGAGCTTGCCACACGACTCTTGGTCATCCGCCCCATAGCGTATCCCTCGATCCCTGGGAAATTGCCCTTCAAGAAATCGAAACCACCGTGCTCTGGCCCCACGGTAGGCGCCAACTGTCGTCGTGGGTTCAAGCCCCATGGTGGGCGCCAACTGTCGTGGTTTTGTTGCCACAACAAATGTCCTAGCAAAAGGACTTAAGCGTGGAGCCATCGCGACGTTAGTTAACTCGAAGGGGTTGAACGGGACAAGAGACACGAGTTTACCCAGGTTCGGGCCCTCACAACGAGGTAAAAGCCTACGTCCTGCTTCTAGTTGTATTGCTTGAGTATCGATTACAAGGGAGCGAATTCGCTTGACCTAACTATCGATCAATTGTTTTCTTCCCCCTAACTCGCCGCAGGGTCTCGCCTTTACATACACAGGTGGAGACCTCGAGGCTTACAAGAGTCCAAGTCAGATCACACAATGTGACCAACTTGGTTTCTAAGTCACCCTGCCTTACAAGGCAAGTCATCATCGTGGCGGCTCACACCTTCCGGGTCATGGTCATGTCCGCCGGGTCTTGGCCCTTCAACAAGCCCACCTTGTAAGCTACCACGAGTCTTCATGTTCATCTTCTTGGACCTATCTGGGCCTTCTTCATATTGAGTCGCCAATGGTATAACCCGGCTCCTCCTAGGCGGGTCATACCTCGGGATTATATCCCCAACATTAGGCCCTAGATTGATTTGAACTTGTTCATGTCAGTCTTCACTGCTTCAGATTGGCAAGTCCTCCTTTCAAAGCTTAATCTTGAACAAATCATTTTAACCCGCCATGACATCACACAAAGTAAATCCAGAAAAAATCCATGACATAACAATGGATCTTGCATTGATTGATCGTCCGAGAATCGAGACGCCTCCAGTGTTTAGATAATCATGACGTCTCCTCGGTTTCCGCACCTGCCATTTACTCTTGCACTTTTCCTTAGAAATAGGCACTAGGAGGTTCCTTTTTACTTTTTACCTCTTCCCCTTTCACTTCTTCTTCTTCTTCCTCGCAAGCTCCGCTGCGCACAAGCTTCCACTGCTCCGACCGTTCCCCACCAGCGACTTCAATAAGGGCCACTGCATCAACCTGACCGGACTAGAGAATGGCAGTGCACTCCCGCTCTTCATCAACACCTCTAGGTACTCTTTTCCCCCTTTTTCAGATCCGCATTAGATCAATCCCATTCATAGGGTTTGTCGGAGTTATTCATAGTTCGACCTAGTTCAACCATCTATTGCTTTAGAACATATAATCTTTTCCAAAAGCTAAGTAGAAATAGCACGACGGTAGTACTTAGCCCTTTATTCATATCCCGAACAGATCCCATCTTATTGACAAACCAATGCTCAGGTCTCTAGTTTCTTCACTGTCGTGCTTTAGGTTTAGCCATTTTCCTTCATTTTTGAGTCACCGTAGATCCGAAATTATAGGCATAAATCGTGAAAGTTGTTTGTCCCATACTTAACAAAATTTTCATCAATCTCAGATCTGTTGACAACTGCCTTGCCCACTATTGACTGAGAGATTTAACTTGGCAACCCGCCAGCCTCTGGCCGGCTTAATCATGAACCTGTAAGCCGCCAATATGCTGGCGATTCATGCTTCTGTATTTAATGCAATATACTGCTCATTTCTTGATACTAGCTTCATTCCATAGTTAAAGCAACTCTTAGCTATAGGTGATCAATACTGTAACCATTAAACAACTTTACCATCGAAACATTAACTCTACGCCTTATATTTCCAGGCCGTAGACTTTTAGCCGCCAAAAATGACTGTCGTCAATTGGGAACGCTCTCTGGTTACCAAAGACATCCTTGATGATTATGTAAGCCAAGGCTTATTGGCTTCTCAACAAGAAATTGGATGGCAAGTTAGCAATGGGGAAGTAACCCCTACTCCCGCGGAAGATGAGATTGTAGTCTTTACTGATCACATACTCAGAGGGTTTACTCCACTTGGGTCTAAATTCTTCCGAGACCTCCTCCGCTATTTCAATTTGCACCCTCAAGATATAGGGCCGAACTCAGTGTCCAATATTTGCCACTTCCAAATCTTCTGCGAAGTTTATCTTCAGACGGCACCCACTGTTCCCCTCTTCAATGAGTTCTTTTATATAAACCGCCAGACTGAATGCAAAAATGGTCCGAGTCAAGAATTAGGTGGAATCGCTATTCAAAGACGGAGAGACAACATCTTTCCCTCCACCATCTTACCCAGTCACCCCAAGGGATGGGTAACCACTTGGTTTTACTGCAAAAACACCGCTCCAGCCACAAAAAACCCTTTGCCCAAGTTTAGAGCTGAGCGTCTTCCAATGAATTTTGACCTGCCAAGCAAGATTATTCCAGAAGAGCATGTCGTGGCCTTCCCATTCCTCTCGAGGGCTAAAGCTTTATTGGCTAATGGGTTACTTGGAGTTGACTTGACCGATGTTGGGTCTCTTGGAAGATACTCCCCTTAAGCCGCCGCCCCAACTTAATGTATGAATATTCTGGCGAACCTACCCTCAACGGTTCACGATAGACAACTTTACTACTGAAGAAGTCTTTAAAACCATGAGGACCCTGCTTGACGAGTCTCATGAGAACTATAATAAAGTTGGTCTGCCGCCATTCTTTAAACAAAATCTAGCTCCACCTGTAAGTGTTTATCTTTATTTGATTCAATACAGGTTATCTCTGCATTATGCTTTGTTTTAACCTCATTTGTGCTTATCCAGGCTGACTCCGCCTTTTGGACGAAGAAACTGCAAGCAGCCTCCGCCCCAGCCAAGAAGCCTAAGACCAAAGTCCATGCTCCAGGCCGCCCTAAGAAACAAATGGCTGAAGATCTTCTCAAGCTGGATGACTAGGAGGTAGAACTCAACTCCCTTGGTCGTCTTTTTATGCAACTTACTGACGCTGACTCTTCTCAGGATGATGTAGAAACAAGCCAGGCTAACACAGCAGAGGTAATACTTGTCTCCTCTGAATCGAATCCTTTGCCAAGAAAGAGAACTCGGCGGGTCATCCGAAAAATAAGATTTTCTCACCCTCTTGCTCATTTGGACCCCAATTTTGTTTTGAAGAAGCAGCAGCATGATTCAAGACGTACAACCCGGAGTGACTGTACTCGAGATCTCAACTCCGGCTTACCCAACATTCCTGCTCCTCGCAAACGCCGTAATGAGGTGCCTCATAATCCACCTCTCTCCTTTCCGAAGGCGGGTCTTATTCGTCATCCTATTAATTCTTCCGACTCAAATTACCAGGGAACGCCTCATTCATCTTCTGGCGATTCTACAGGGACCAAGATGCCTGTCTTCAAAATTACCCCTGGGTGAGTATTTGTACTTGTTCACACATAACTTGCAACAACATATTCATGAATTCTTGTATTCTTCTCACAGCGGTGTAGTTCTTCCAAGGAATCCCAAACTGTTCAGCCAAAGAGGTAAATGCCAGAAACAACTGAGACACCAGAAAATCCTGACAATCTTGTTGATAACCCACCACCGTAGGTTGATGCCGTAGTCATCAAACCAATGCACACTAAGGCCAATCCGACTACTCACCAAGACATGTCGAGTCCTAAGTTGACATCTCCTCCGAGGCCAGCTGATGAGATCCCCCTCGAAAAGACCACTGAGGATGTCTTTATCACTGGCACCGGCTACACAGAACCGGGAAATCCCACTATCCTGGCCAAACATAGTGCCAAACAAGAGCCGCCAGCCGCCATCAAGGGCAAGCTCAACATGGACCTTCAAGACTGTGCACAATTTAACCCTGGCGAGTTGCACACAGGCTATCTAAGCCACGTGCACGCAAGCCGTGACATGGAAGCTAGCCTGGTGAACCTGATGAGGCAGAAGTATGAGGTACAAATTAAACCCGTTTGCATTAATTCAGCCATGCATAGTCACCTAGCCCCCAAGGGCCGACTTATCCTACCAAGGACGAGTTGTGCTTTGAAGCCATTTTACTTTGAATAAGCCAGCTATCGCCCTCCAGGGACGGCTTATCCTTACAAGGATGAGCTGGGTCTTCTTATTATTGATTTTGAATAAAACCATACGTAGCCCTCCAGGTCCGGCTTAACCTGACAAGGATGAGTCGGGTCTTCAAATTTGAAAATAACCCACATCAGCCCCAAGTGCCAAGCATATTGCTTGCAATGTCCGCGGGACTTACAAATTATTCGAGAATAACTTAAATTGATGTCAACTCTGATCCTCGTGTCCCATCTTTTTTTCAGGAAGCTTTAAATCTGAAAGAGTCGGAGCATGACGAGCTGGCAAAGAAAATTAAGCATCAAGAAGCTGAAACTATGAAGGTTGAGTCCAAATTCCAGCTTGCTTTGAAGGAGAACGACGAACTCAAGGCTAAATTTGCTACATAAAGAGCCGCCTTTGAGACTGAGAAGGAAGGCTTAGTCAAACGCGACGAAGAGGCGGAAGCACAACTTAAGCCGGTTGTTGATGAGCTTGTCGGCTTAAAACAACACATCACCCACATGGCAGCCACCATCTTTGGTAAAATTTATATGCACTTCGACATATGTTTTGATATTGCTGTAAACCGCCTGGCAATTCTCAATACATACTTTTTAACTCGCCTGGCAACTTGTGAACAGGCCCCAGAAGCGCCAGCCTTGGTTCAGATATGATGATGAAACTCAAAGCAGTATATTCGTTGACTGGGCAGCTATATGCTGGAACTTTGCGAAGCCTTGTTGCTCTATCAGGTGGCAAGAAACCTCCAACTCAGATCAAGACCGGGCTAGATCAGCTCTCAACAGCACCGGCTCAAGTCATAGAATACAAGTTGTTAGTCGCCCGAGCCGGAGCCATTGTTGCTCTGGACCGGGCCAAATCGTGGCAATCAGAGCTTGACCCGGTTGAAATAGCCATCGGCTGTCTAGAGTTCAATTATGACGGGTCTGCCTTTGAGGAACAAGATTTCAATAATTGTGTCCGAGAGATGTGGTATGTGGCTTGCAAGCTGATTGAAGGTTTGAACTTAAACCACTACACGCTACTGGCCTATTACGAGAACAACCAGAAGATTAAGCCGCGAGCTCATGATGTTGTCAATCTCATTCCTCCTCGGCGTAAGCATATCTTTGCCCCTGATGTTGATCATTCTATTATACTAAATGATTAGGCCACATTCAAAGCTTTAAACGTCATCGACTGGACATCGGCTGACCTTCAGATGGTCGAAGAGGAAGAACCGACGCAGGATGACCCGGAGTCTTCAAGGTGCCACGAGGAAAATTGATCCTAACGACGATGATCCAGGCGGCTCTCAGGCCGGGTTGTAGGAGTGTAGCTCCAAAACACTTGATGCAATATGTTTTTGGCTCAGTTGGAAGCCTTGTAATAGGGTAGCTTTAAAACAATGGTCCACCCCGTCATGCCTTCGTGCATGTTGATCCTAACTTTGATCCGTCAGTTTAATCTTTGTGACAAGCCTGTTGTGATCATATATATATGAGTCGTACCAAGACTCTCGTGTTCATCTGAAGTTTTGCATGTCCTGCATAGTCGAATCATACTAGAGGTTTAGAAATCAACAGCCAGTGTGGATGACAATCCCGAAGGCGACAACCATTCCAATTAATCATATCGGGGACTTAAAGTCCAAAGCCAGAGCGGGTCACAACCCAAAAATTCACAAAAATGATCATCATAACCCGGAGCCTCATGACCCGGTATTTCAAAATTTGCACAAAAATAAAAAAACTTAAATAAAACATATAAAAATCCAAAATAAATGCAACAAATCTCAAATCTTGCTAGGCCGTCTTCCAAGATAAGACCAAACAAGTTGGCTCATAGGCCTTGTGCTTTCAAGGCCGCACAGTCGTTGAGTGTATCCTAGCTCACTGTAAGCCGGCTCTCACGTGACACAAGCCGTTGTTTTAACCTTAACAAGTTCAGGGTCTTAAAAAGATTGATTGTTAAGAGTTTAGCAGGTCACCTAGCGGAGTAGCAAGTTGCAAACAGGTAGGATAACTCATAATTTGGCGTCTCATGCCTGGTCAAGAGGGTATGAAAGCTAAACCTGGTGGGTTGGAAGCCTCCAAGTGACCTTATGATCAAACTAATAAAGACTCAGATACACAGAAATGAAACGACAAAGGCCCCGAATATTTCAGGGATGCCGGCTTTATTATATTTGATCATAAAAAGATATATATTCCACGGCCTGTTGGTCTCTTGCTCAGAGGTGTGTGACTTCTTGTGCTCACGTAGATCAGTGAGATAGTATGAGCCATTGTTGAGGTTCTTACTAACCACAAATGTCCTTCCCAAGGTGGAGACAGCTTATGGATGTCAGTTTGATCTTGAATCAGCCGGAGCACTAAGTCGCCCTCTTGAAACGCCTGAGTCTTAACTCTGCGGCTATGATAGCGACGCGGGTCTTGCTGGTATATTGCTGAACGAGCTGCCGCAAGGTCACGCTCTTCATCCAGAGCATCAATTGCGTTCTGTCGAGCCGTCTCATTATCAGTTTCAATATAAGCCGTCACTCTGGGCGAGTCATGACGGATATCACTTGGGACAACCGCCTCTACACCATAGACCATAAAGAAGGGCATATAGTCTGGTTGTCGAGGCTGAGCCACCGTTCCACTCCCCGGCGCCTCTGTAGCCCGGGTCATACCTGGCGGGTTACTTGATCTCACATCAGGCGTGCTAAACAGATTTCGTGCCTCATACTGCAAAGGCAGACGGGTGTGGTATCTCCTTCAAAGCACAGTGTTGAACTCATCCTGATCCAAGCTCAAACGAAAAAGAATTTTCCCTTACCCGCTGTGACTCTGCATCCAGTTGGGCCCGTTCCTCTGTCATCCTGATGTTCTCTGCATTAAGATCCTCCTGGGCTTTGGCCACCTCATCTCGTACCTTTGCAACCTCTGCATTGTGCTGTGCTTGATTCGTCGCAGTAATCTCTATGGCTAACAGAGTTGCCAAAGTGCCCAAGAGTTCTGATAAAACTTGAGCTGGCGGCCGCGCTGAGCTGCCAGCCCCAGCTGTCGCAGCAGCCGTTGATCCAGATGTCATAGCTACCGATGTCGATGAATTGAGAACCGGCGCAGTGCCAACCATGAAGACATCAGCCCTATACAGCAGCTCATAAGGGTCTAGAATACTGTCGCCATCGGAATAGCCCCCAAGCCCTCCGTCCTGAATCTGATAGATTGACTCTGTTTCCCCGGTTGAGGACTCATCACCTGAATAGATGGTCGTCTCTCCACCATATGCAGAATCTTCTGCAAGGTCCGCCCCATGAACAAAGCCAATGAAAACCCACTTCCGGTCGGGTTGAATCCTGGCGGGTTGTGCGCGCTGAGCCGTCTCAACGATGTTGGTGCAGATGTCCGGCTCAGGCTCTGACTCGTCGATCTTGCCGATGAAAACGTGAATCCCGCCGAAGGGGACCCAGTACCCGTACTCGATTGAGTCGGCTTCGGGGCTCCAGCCAGCGTCGTCGATGTAAACCACCGTGCTCTGGCCCCACGGTAGGCGCCAACTGGCGTCGTGGGTTCAAGCCCCACGGTGGGCGCCAACTGTCGTGGTTTTGTTGCCACAACAAATGTCCTAGCAAAAGGACTTAAGCGTGGAGCCATCGCGACGTTAGTTAACTCGAAGGGGTTGAACGGGACAAGAGACACGAGTTTACCCAGGTTCGGCCCCTCACAACGAGGTAAAAGCCTACGTCCTGCTTCTAGTTGTATTGCTTGAGTATCGATTACAAGGGAGCGAATTCGCTTGACCTAACTTTCGATCAATTGTTTTCTTCCCCCTAACTCGCCGCAGGGTCTCGCCTTTACATACACAGGTCGAGACCCCGAGGCTTACAAGAGTCCAAGTCAGATCACACAACGTGACCAACTTGGTTTCTAAGTCACCCTGCCTTACAAGGCAAGTCATCATCGTGGCTCACACCTTCCGGGTCATGGTCATGTCCGCCGGGTCTTGGGCCTTCAACAAGCCCACCTTGTAAGCCGCCGCCAGTCTTCATGTTCATCTTCTTGGACCTATCTGGGCCTTCTTCATATTGAGTCACCAATGGTATAACCCGGCTCCTCCTAGGCGGGTCATACCTCGGGGTTATATACCCAACAGCCTTGGATGACTTCCACGGTCTGAACAGTTGCGGGAGGTTTACTGGTCGGTGTTGGAGATGCCCTTATACCATTGTTTTCCAGTCACATGAAATAATAACCTTCTGTAGAAGTAGATTGTGAGCCAGGCTTGAGCTTCTCGGCACGCAAGGGCCTCAAGGCTTGCCAAGTTGTTAATGTTGGGGAAGACTATAGCTGAGGATCTCAGGAACAATACCCTTATGATTCATACATATTTTGCAGATGCATCTGACTCCCCATTACGCAAGTCCGCCGTCAACGTTTATTTTGGCCACACACGAGGTGGCTGCCATGATATGTGTTGCCGAATAGGTCTGGGAGGTGCGGGAACTGCCGGTCTTGGACGCTTCAACTCATCAAGCTCGGTAATGTACCTTAACATGTTAAGATTGTAGTTTGCTCCTTCAACAAAGGAGAGATAGACTCACCACCACCTTTGACCATTAGCCTAGCACAATTAAGAAAAGTAGATATATGTCCCTCAAAAGAACAGTAGAAGTATGAACAAATCATATATACAGGACCGCATTTAATTTCCTTTTGTTATCAAATACATGTACACTGGCAAATGAACCAGACGACATTCTCATATACTACTCCTACCTTTTTGAATTTTCCTCACCAACATCGTTGTTCCAAGAAATGGTTAATACTCCCTACGTCCCATAATATAAGAACATTTTTCAAGCTAGGTTAATTTGAAAAACGTTCTTATATTATGGGACGGAGGGAGTAAAAAAAAGACGCCAAAAATCCTATAAAAAGTCTTGTAGTAATTTCCTTCCATTTTTATCACTCGGCGTCGCTTGGCGATGTTCTTATGAGCATTTCGTCACTCGGCATCCTCTTCGATGGTGCTGAGCTGCTTGAGCGCCTTCTTCGCCGGCGGAAATGCCGTCACGGCAGCTTTCTTGCCGATTTTCGCCTGATTACCTGAGGCTTTCACAGAGTACTCCCCGAGGGTCCTCTCGTTCAGCTTCGCGTTGACCTGGGCGTCCACGTCGCCACGCCCGCCCTCGGCGTGCACCGGCGTAACGCGCACCTTCCTGATGCCGGCGCCTCGTCCACGCGGCCGCGCTCTCGCCGCCAGCGCCTCGCTGGCCTGCACCGCCATGGCCGCCATGTCGGCGCTCGAGAGGGGCCGCCCGAGCATCGCCGCGGGGAGCACGAAGTATATCTGGCCGGGACGGAGCAGCTCGCCGCCGCCGAGCGCCGGTACGTCCTCGTCGAAGTAGAGCGCGTCGGAATTGCACAGGAAGAACGAGCCGCCTGCATTGCCTGCGGCGAGGACGTCGGAGACGCTGACAGGGGAGGAGGTGGCGAACTCCGTGAGCGAGCCGTCGGCGGCGATGACGCGGGCCGACGACGGCTGCTGCTGAGGCGCGACGCTGCTCCGGTGGTTGCGAGAGAGACCTGATCCCATCCACGGTTTTCTAAATACGGTTGAATGGTTTTGGTGTTTGGTGACGACTGGACGCGGAAAGAGGATGCATATATAGACCACGCGCCGAACGAACGTGGACGACAGTAGGATAGGAGCCTAGGAGGGACATGGTTGAATCTGGAAACGAATTAAATTAAAATGCACATGCATTTAGCTCCCTTGGTTTTCTGTTATTTGTGAGCTTGTGACTCCTTGATTCTCAGTTTCTCATGGTGACGGATGGAGGACTCCTTTGTTTATTTCTTGTCTTGAGCCAAAGCAAATCTTGTTTTCTTGTACTACCAATTGTATGTTGCACATAGTACCATTAGTTAACATTATTCCAAAGTCAGCCAAAAGGCCGTGGCCAGAAAATATATTTTGCATCCAAGCCAACCTGGCGAATCTTGCTATAGTTTATTTCGTAGTCAAACTGTCAAGCCACAAATTCGCCTGGCCTCTCACCCAAAAAAGAAAGCCACCCGCCTCGTCATGTAAAACAGCACCTCGGTAGGGACCGGGCCGCAAAGTCTCCACGGACGAAGCGCGAGGGAGCCAGGAAAGAAGGGGAGTGACGGAAACAAAAACCAGGGCCGGCCGGGGTCGGCGCGTGGGCGCTGACGCGGCGGCGGACCGAACGCATCGCCGCACCTTGTTTTCTTCTGGATATGTACGTACGTACGTATCATACGACCTACTCCCACGTATAGTAGGTAAAATATATGGTATTTTTTGGTGTCTTATAATTACCGTGCGTTTCGCTGGGTCCGCGTGATTGACTCACGGGCCCGCCACGCACGAAACCGCGGGTTCTCTCTCTCTCGCCTCTGCTGCCGCTTTCCGCTTTTGCGGATGGTGTGCGGCGCGCTGTGCGGCCCGAGCGGCGGCACTGCCGGTCCGGTCAGCCGCCACAGCTGGTGCGCGCTCCACTAGTGCGTATCGTATTCGTATCAGCCTGCAGCCTACGCGACGGGTTTTGCTTTCACTTTCCGGCCGGTTTTTCCTGTTTTGCCGCGCGTACGTGCGCCGTCGTAGCTCGCTAGCTAGGCCGCGCTGAGGGTCACAATGCACGTAAAACCGTGTGCCGCGCAAAACGCACGGTGAAAGAGAAGCGGAAAGCACGGGACGTTTGGTTGGGTTGCGTCTCTTCTTCGTGCGCGCGCTATGATCTTCCGTGCCCGTGCGTGCGTCATGCTTTGCAGCTTGCGAGCATATAGGTATGCCCGTAAAATAAGAAGGAAGGAGTACAGTGCGTGCATTGGATCGGGAGATGGCGCGAAATCCTCGTACCACGTGCAGGGAAGGCTTGATGCCTTGATCGATCTTGCGGCGCCAGGACAGAACGAAATTACTACTACTACTACAGCCATCTCAGACATTGGAGTACCTCGTGCTCCTTGTCCCCGATCGATCGTTGACTCCAACAAACATAATCTCAGACAACCTAGCGCGGCTGTAGCGGATCGGTGGGCGAAGGAAGCAGGTTTCTTGGCGTGGTCCTCTCTCTCCTCATGCGCCCGATCCATCATTCCAGGTTTCTTGGGGTGCAGGTGCGACTCGGTCCCGGTGCCTCTCAGCTTCCAAAATATGTCCGTACTCTGCATGTCCGCGCACGCATCACACCCCTCCCACTTTTTCTTCAGTCGTACTACTAGTAGATGTCTCCGCTTCTTTTTCTTTTTCGAACGTCTAGATGTCTCTGGTTGCATGTACGGGCGTCGTCCTACTGGAGGGGGTACACTTCGAACGGTATTTCTCAACTTTTTTTTTCATGGTAATACGTATCTCATTCATATCATAAAGAACAAAGTACAAGTCACGTAAAGACCGACATGACAAAACCGAAAAGATAGCAGAACATCTATGAGCTTGATACCAACGCCTGTCACCTGCCTCCGGCACCACCACAACAGCCACCGAAGAAAAGAATGACGAATCACCTCCTCACCCGAGCTCGACGCGGCTACATCACTGATATGCAGCTTTGCGGACCTTCAAGGTGGCTCACCAAAAATGAAGCCCTTACCGTTGAACGAATCAGACCGGGGCAACATCCCGGACACTCCACCTGCCTGTCGTGAGTCGTAAACAAGGGCCGCGGACCAATGTCGTATCAACGTATTGTATGTACGGCATGGCGCTCCCGGTGTAGTAGAAACTGAAAGTTCGAAAGTTGTGTCTCCTCCAACACCGCCTTGATTGCGGGTTTCATCAGACGGTTTAGTGATAACAGTGGTGAAAGAGATCGATGCAACGGGACTCACGTGAAAGGAGAAAAAAAATACTTCTCCAGAACGGATAGCTCAAAGTGGAGCCCTGTCACGTCTCCTGCTGATGCCAGTGGACGTGACCCGCACTTGACCGCACCGAAGTTTTTCTCCGCCTCCAAAATTGATCAATTCCCCTGCTTCCTTCGCGTCGTTCCTACGCCGATTTTAAAACAAAATTCAAATCAATCCCCAAACCCAAACGCGCTTCTGCAACATGCCGAATTGCTGATGGCAGCAGACCAGCGCCCATCTGGAGTATACTGTAAAGTAATTAGGGCTGATCTCTATCTGATGAAAATGTTATCGCCAGCGCCGCGGCCGGCCGACAGTGACCTCAACGGCTCTGAACTCTCAAGCCTGACGGCTCCTGCTGGGAACCACACCTTTCTTTCAGGAGACACAGCATCGATCCCATCCCATGGACATGGTCGCTGCGTCCCCTTCAAAGTTTCTTTCTTGGATAGGAAGTGTGCGACTTGACGATCGGGGCGGCGAGTTTCCTGGAGGTTGGAACCGCTGGGTTCGTTAGTGGACGGTGGTTAGTTTAGTTGGTTGGTGTACTTCATTGGATAAGTTCTTAGACTAGCCACAATGGGTAGTAACATAGACTAGTAACATGCATCTACAGTGGGGAGTAACATATGTGTAGTAACATGCAACACTCTATTTATTAGGCTATAGACTCATCTTGCCTTGATATGTGTGATATTACTCATATTATTAGTAACTACTCCCTCCGTTTTAAAATAGATGACTCAACTTTGTACTAACTTTAGTATAAAGTTGGGTCATCTATTTTGGCACGAAGGGAGTAGTTATGTTAACACTTTGCTCTCTTTCTTCATTTATTGCTTGCCACATCATCTATTTTATCTTGATATGTGTGATGTTACTACCTATGTTACTCTCATTGTGGTTAGTCTTAGGATTCTACAGCCAAAAGAAAGAAAAGTTATTAGGATCTTATATATTCCCTCCATCCCGTAATGTAAAACGTTATTAGAATCCGACATAACTTGCAAAAATGTCTTATATTGTGGGACCATGAGAGTATTTGCCAACCTAATTACTGTAAGAGCGACTTTACTTCTAGAAAAAAAATTGCGGGAAAAACTTTCAATCTATTCATCTTCAATCATGGTAGTATAACGAACACTAGAAATAATAAAAATTACATCTAGATCCGTAAACCACCTAGCGACGACTACAAGCACTGAAGCGAGCCGAAGGCGCGCCGCTGTCATCGCCCCTCCCTCGCCGGAGCCGGGCAAACCTTGTTGTAGTAGACAGTCGGGAAGTCGTCGTGCTAAGTCCCCATAGAACCAACGCACCAGTATCGCACCCACCGCCGATGAAGAGTGTAGATCGAAGGATCCAACCTGAAGACACAGGAACATGGACGAACGACGAACAGATCCAAGCAATCCACCGAAGACACACCTCCACACGCCCATCGACGATGCTAGACGCGTCACCAGAACGGGGGCTAGGAAGGGAGAACACAAACCCTAGAAATTAACTGAGAGCTTGTGCAGCTTATAAATCGTCTCCAGCATCCAACAACCATACATATACGAACATGTACGCCTCGCCACAAAGAAAAAAAAGGTGTGACCAGGGTCCTCTATATGGCTTCTACCGCGGCATGTTCCCCTCGTCTCTGGATGCCTTGTCGCGTCGACAAGGCGGGGGGAACCCTAGTGTGGGGTGCCTGTGTAGTCTTTGGTCGCCCTAAGTTTAGATAGGGTTAAGTCTAATAGTTATCTAGCTGGCGGTAGTGAGGTGATGGCGCGATAGGGAAAAGGCCTCCCCGTCCTATCCTTGCCAACACTATTGTTTGGCATAGGTGGTGGGCATGTGGAGCTTCAACTATGGCCGGATCATGGACTTCGTTTCTGTGTTTATTTCATGTACATGACCAGCGGTGTCCTACGGAGGGGTTGACATCGCGGCATGATTTTGTTCTCTGGTTTCTTCTCTGTCCAATAAAGCTCATCCAGATGCGGCTTCTTTGGGGAAATTGCGAGCTTTGTGTCCTCCTCTAGTAAGGATTCTCTTCTGTCCCCTCACGGTGTCACGAGAAGAGTTTCTCATGGAGGAGTAAAACATTTCCGTCTATCTAGACAACTCACTTTAGCTTTTGTAATAAATTTGTAAAAATTGGAATGACAAGCCTCCGGGTTGTATTGTCAACAAATTTGTGGGCGGTCTAATTATTCTCTAATAAAGCTAGCCATGATGGTCTTTCCTAAAAAAAACTACTTTAGGTATGAGGGCACTGCTACGCGTCGATCGATGGATCTGCCTCACGAGCCGTCAGATCTGGTGGATTGAGCGGCCAGGTGTCACCTTCTACCATTGCAACACAGGTTGTGTTGAAGAAAATTTCTGCAACAAGAGTCTTGTTACAAAAAAATTTGCAACATAGGTCAAATCGCATTGTTTTTTTGCAACAAAGGTCTTGTTATAGTTTTTTTTTCAACATACGTCTTGTTGCAATATTTTTTACAGCAAAGATCTCGTTGCATTTTTTTGCAACAGAGGTCTTGTTGCAATTCTTTTTGCAACAGAGACATTATTGCAGAAAGCGTGCAGTAAGAAGCGGCCACATCAGATCTAGCGATTGAGTGGCTGCTCCTTAGACTAGCCACAATGGGTAGTAACATAGAGTAGTAACAATGCCCATGTTACTACTCTATGTTACTATCTCTATAGTGGAGAGTAACATATGTGTGGTAACATACAACACTTTATTTATTAGGCTATAGACTCATCTTGCCTTGATATGTGTGATGTTACTCATACTAGTAGTAAGACTAGCCACAATGGATAGTAACATAGAGTAGTAACATGAGCATGTTACTACTCTATGTTACTACCTCTATAGTGGGAAGTAACATATGTGTAGTAACATGCAACACTTCATTTATTATGCTATAGACTCATCTTGCCTTGATATGTGTGATGTTACAGTAACTAGCTAAGTTACTAGAACTACCTCTCTCTTCATTAACTCATTGCCACATAGACAAATTTGCTGAGTTGGACTTGAAGTTACCGCTGAAGTTACTCCCACTGTGGCTAGTCTAACTAGCTATGTTACTACATGTCTCTCTTTCTTCATTTATTGCTTGCCACATCATCTATTTATCTAGATATATGTGATGTTACTACCTATGTTACTCCTATTGTGGGTAGTCTTATCCATTCGTCACATAGAAAGAAAAGATCGAAGAGGAAAAGTAGGACACGCATCCCACGGACATGACGGCGGATATTCGCATGTGATTCGTCGGCTAAAGCCAACCTTTTTCCTTATAATTTTTATTATATTTATCTTATTTTATCTACTACCTTTTAAATTAGGATTAATAAGAATGTTAATATTTTCAAAACAAAAAGAAACCTTACAATAGCCAATTTTCATATATTGGCGCTTTTGCGGCTCAATAATTCAAATGCCCCCGTGGCTGTGAGGACATACATCTCTATGTTTGGATTTATTTAATTACTGGGGAGGTAAATATTATCATTCATCACATTGAACTTCTCACCCAAATGTTTGGGTCAGGCGGTCTATCTATTGTGCTCTGTTTTACTTGAGCGGTGAAGCTTCTTCAGCTTGTAGCACTAATGTCCTTTATCTTTTTAAAATGTAAATAAAATCTCTATTAATCATAGTACACCCCAGAGCATTTGGTGGCGTTGTGGTTCGTCGGGCACGTTTGCCACTCCGTGACCACCGCGAAGACGGCTACCAAGCGCCGCTGCCTCCTTGACGGTGAGCTCGCCAAGATCGGCGAGGAGTAGTCGCTTGATGACTACTCCACCAATGCCGATCGTTTTGGTCGGTGCGTTGGGCCGACTTTTCTGTCCACGCTGATCCAAACGAACAGCGACACACGAAATGAGTCGCCCCATTAGAGTTGCTCTAAAGTTACTATATCCATCTAAAGCTCACTGGCTAGTCGATCACGTGCTTGTCGCGGACTCTCGAGTTTAGTCTTGCGGGAGCAACGCACAACTCTTCTTTATTTTTTCTTCCTCTTTTCCCACTTACAATTTTTTTTAGAACATTTCCCACTTACAGGTGGGCCCATTCTTAGAGACCACGCAAAGTTAACAGGGAGATAACGACTAGGGACGGAAATGTATGTAAATGTACTTTAAACACAAGTTGTTGGACTAGTTTATGTCATTTTTCAATTTTATGTATGAATTTGTACGCACCGTGCAAGTTTATGTACTAAAAGTGTTATTAACTCGAAAAAAAGCGGTTACACCCCCTCACCCAATCTCCATAATTCCCTTCCCTTCTATCTCTTCTAATCCCTGCCACTTACATTCATTTTGTTAATCTCTTGTGGGGATCATTAAGATCCAAGTTTCTACACAAAAATTGACAACTTGGTGGATGCAAATTATGTACAGCTAAAGCAATCTATCTCTCGGTGCGTCCGCTTTTTGTCCGCGGGCGACCCATTCCCGGCCCATTTTTGAGCCGGATTTGCGTCCGCGCGGACACGCGACGGACGCGCGCACGCTCGCCTTGTCCTCTCCCCGGGCCCGCTGGTCTGGTGGCGGCAACCTTGTTCGGTGGCGAGCTGGTCGGCAGCGGTGTGCGTTGGGGTTTCCGGTGGCGAAGCACTGAATTGGGAGCGGCGGAGCACCGATACCGGTGGAAGTCCGATGACGACAATGCAGAGGAGGGTGGACAGAGAAGAGAAAAGTGTTGCTCAAGCAAGGAGAGGGGAGGCAGATATGACCGAATTGGCGCGAACACCATCGGTCAGTCCTACTTGGCGGGCATGCCCAGGCCCGTCCGGGACTCCCCATATCTGCCCCATATATGGCCTGATATGGAGAGTGTCGGTCAGTCCGGGTGTTTAGGCCGGATATGAGTAGCACGGTTGGGTGGCCTTTTTTGATACGGACAGTGCCCAGGCAGCCCGTCCGGACGTTTAGGGCAAATATGAAGGGTCTGATTATAGATGCTCTTACTAAAGAATACATCCTAATTTATAGTGCCTAAAAAAACCAGCTGATGAACCAATAGAGGGGCAGTACGTCTGTAAAAATCTGAACCGGGAGTCACGCCGATTTGGTTTCAAAAATTATATGAAGAAAGAACAAGAACAATTCTATCAATTATATAAGAAGGAGACTATGACAAATTAAATAGCATGTAACAGTTTGTGCACTGGCTAGCCTCTCTATGTCAATGTTGTGCGGTTTTTGGTTCGAATACGTCGGCTTCACTTGTCAAGTAAACAGAGATAACAGCCCGGGACGAAAATGTATGTGAATGTACCTCAAACGCAAGTTATTGTACTATTTTGTGACATTTTTCAACTTTATGTATGAATTTGTACCCGCCGTACAAGTTCATGTACTAAAAATGTAATTAACTCTTTTTTTTCCTAGGGCTAAACCATCTTTATTACTCAAAAAAATGTAAGGTTTCTAGGAATCACAAAAACCCAAACACTCGGTGGATTGAATTCCCTAGAACCAGGCCTGAGGAGGTCCAATGCCAAGCCCAGCAACCCCTCCTCAAAGAAAAGTTCATGAAATTTGAAAAAAAATCATCAATTTGAAAAAAAAATCATTAACATTTGGAAAAAGCTCATAAAATTTGAAAAAATTTCATCAAAATTGAAAAACAATCATCGATTTAAAAAAATATCGTTCATTTGAAAACAAAAGTTCATCAAATTTGAAAAGTCTGTGCATTTTCGAAAAAGTGAAAATAAATAGAAAAAGAAAAATACAAAAAGAGTAAAGATAAGAAAATGAAAATAAAAGGAGGAAAAACGAACAAAGACCAGTCCAGGGAAAAAAAGTAAACGAAAAAAAGAAACACGACTGGGAAGTATCCCAAAACCGGAAATAGCTCCCTCCCGCTGAACCTAGATGGTCTGGCCCATTTTTTAACTCTTCAGGCGCCAGTTAACAAAATGCACGTTAACTTTTTTTTTGGAGGAAAAATGCACGTTAACTGTGGCAACCCAATACGCCGCTCACTGCAGCAAAATGCCGCTGCTTTGCGCAGCCGAACAGCGATCAAACCGCAGATGGGCCAGCCCAAGTAGGTAGGATACATTTTTTGTTTGTTTTCTTTGCGCTTTTTCATGAGTTTTTTTTCCATTCCCTCTTTTCACACGTTTCTTTTTCTTTTTTCCAAAAATGATTTTTTATAATTTTAAAATATATATAAATTTTCAAATTTTCAAACATTGTTCCGGATTTGAAAGATTATTCGTATTTCCAATAAAATGGTCGTATTTTTTAAACAATGTTCACAACTTTTTTAAAATATCTTTCTTTTCAAAAAATGCTCACAAATAAAAAAATCCCGTGTTTTCAAATTTTGTGTGGAGTTTAAAAAAATGTTCCAGTTTTTAAAAATTCCTCACAGATCCATTTTCCCTTTATCAATCTTTTTTTGGAATTTTAAAATGTTTTTGTTTCCAAATTTTGTTCAAAATTTCAAAAACACATTATTTTTTTAAAATCACATATTAAAAAATGTTTGGTATTTCCAATTTTTTAAAAATATTCACGTTTCAAAATTATTTTACTTCTCAAAAACACATGTTTGATTTTTTTTGAATGTGGCTAGCGTTCGGGAGGACCTTTGATCACAGGCGGGCTACTTTTTGGGAATTTTTACTGCTGGTACAACTAGCTACTAGGCCGGCCCAGTCCAGGGAGCCCCATGTGTGGCGTAGCTCGCCTAGGTTGGTATAAGAAAGTTCTTAGAGCAACTCTAGCATATGTGTTATATCGCCGCCAACCTGTATATTTTTGGCGGTTTTACGGTTTTTGCCTTTTCGGGTCCGAACAGGTGCGGTATGATTCTTCCGGGCCGTAAAAAATATACGAGCGGCCCGCAAATTGCCCCCTCCATCGCTGTATCTATGAGGTGGGGCGTTTTCGGGTTCTTGTCTCGGATATTCTCCGGCCCCCTCCGCCGCAATTCGCCCTCCTTCGATGTCTCTCTTCATTTCTCCGGCGAGTGATTCGACACGTTTTTCACCCTTTCTCGAAGATCCACGGCCGGAGGTTTACGTGGGCATGCGGCCGCGACGGATCACCGTTGCACAAGCGCGCCCGACACGACGCGAAGGCCGACAGTTCCAGTCATGCATGCATCGAATCATGGCAATTGAAGCAGGCGCGCGAGCGCGACCGCCTGTCCCGCAGCGGCAGCCGGGACGGGTGGGCCCGCTTCGAAGAGCTCGATGTAGCTCTCTACCTACACAGCAAGAGGTGTCGGGAAGTGGATCATGAGCTCCTCGACGCCCAGCGCACGGTGACGGCCAGAGAAGAAGGCACCGACGAGCGTCCTGCCGCCGCCAAGGAAGAGCATGCCTACGCCCATGCTCTCCGGAGGTCGGCGAAGTAGTTCTACCTCGGCGTCCAGCCTTGAGCCGCTAATCCCTGGGCTTAAATTAGTTTGAACTATGTCCTTATGCTATGAAATTCATGATAAACTCCAGTGGTGAACTTTGTAGCGTGAAACTCATTTTAAATTTTCTGCCGTGTCTTGCCCAATACCACAAATGTGTTTTAGAGCATACCGCAAACGAAATTTACGGTACACATTTTTAGCAGATCTGCTAGAGTTGCTCTTACAACTTTAGAAGAAGCAACAATTGCCGTCATAGTACCAGCACTGGAATGACTATCTGATGGTTCAAAACCTTCAGAAATGAACGCCTTGCAGTACATAATCAGGAGAAAGCGCCAGCGCATAATTCATATATTGCGAAACAGACATTACTGAAACGTATATGTAGCTCTGCAATAGTCGCAGCGGCAGCAACACATGCTCGAGGCAAAGTCCTTATCTTTCTTCTGCCAATACCAATATAACTGTATATACAAATTATTATGTTCCTGTAAGTTATCTGACCTTGAATTAACTACACACCGCAACGCTAATAAACACATTGGGTGGGGTAGACAGCCAAATTAACCACTACAAACCGAGACATATACATGATGATTATCACTTTTCACATATCCATCTCGACCCTACCCAAGCTAAAACCCTAGCTATGTTTCTATTAGCTGTGTTTCTTACCACCCCTTCTTCGTTCTTCACCTTATTTTCTGCATGAGACAGGGCACCGTACCATGCCCCATGCCCTTATGCGGTTTGACAACCTTTGCCAATATATCATATTTACACACACTCCACCTACATTATTGTGTGTATGTATATGTATATATATACAAGTATATATACCATGCATGCTATATAGCTAATACCTAGCTAGTGATCTTACTAACTGGATCACTTCACTACTCAGTCCCAAGTCCCAACCGACACACATTGCATTGCAATACTAGTAGTAGCATTGTCACTTTTGGTGCAGAGTGGTTTCCACCGGAAGTCTAACCGTAGAACGGGGCGCGGTGGGGGATGCCCTTCCTCCTGGACGGCCGGCACCGGCTGATCGGTGGCGTGGTCGGCGTCATCGGACGGGTGTTGGACTTGCTGCCCTCATCATCAGACCACCGGACACCCCGGTCGAACCGCCCGAGCTCGAACCCGGCCCTCCGGAGCTGCTTCCTCGGGCTGAACGAGTCGTCGTCGGAGCCGTACCCTTCTCCGCCGGAGTCCTGGCTACGCTTCGGCCGGATGGCGAATGTCAGGGTCGGGTCCCACTGCATCCCCCCGAGCTGAAAAAACACACAAACGCCAGGAACAAAGCACGCGTCAATGAACGAAGTGACTACAAGTAAAATCACGGCACCTATCAATGTAGTCCGAATGCACACGACACTGTTATGAATTTTCCATGGCCACAAGGGTAGCTTTCAAAGGAAACGGGGAAGTGAGCTGACGAAGACTTCTGAAAAAACTTGATGATGTGCTAGCCATTGTTATCCACCTGTCGTCGTTGCACTTAGTGAAACCCCCGGGTACATACATCACCCCCTTGTCTCATTGACACCGACTAGTTTTTCTAAATTTATTATAGAGCTTGCACAAGTACTTACCCCCACCTGCCCCTAGTAACACTCTTCAATTTGGACCAAGGCAACTGAAAATTCTTAGCAATCGCACTCGCACCGCACAAAATGAGATGAACATTAACTAGTCATCCTCTCCATTGAAGACATGTGTGAAGATGATGTGATGAATTTTTCTACACATTCAAAAGGTGAAGCAAATGAACGCAACTTCCTAGCTAGCTAGTACAAGAAAAATGTAGCAACTTCCAGAAAAAAGATGGTGTTATGACTCAGATAGGCATGAACGGTATCTAACCAAAAGAGGTATCAATCTCTTCTCCTTCTCCCTAGTAATGGAAAACTTGCAAACCAAGAACACCTAAATTTGCATCATTCACCATGCATACCCATGGCTAAATATATCCAAACCAGACCAGACAAACACATGACAGGCACATGATTCGGTAGAGCATCGCCTCGGAGAAGTCAACTTTATCTGGATAACGCGCAC
>NC_057814.1:507403984-507413425 GCF_018294505.1 Triticum aestivum
AGCAAGCCTATCATGGCTGAAAGATCCGGAGATGATGTCTCAACACTACCTACTCCCTGAAAGCAGCCTTTACCTAAATGTATTACCTTAGCTTCAACTCCTAGTGCCGGGCAGTTCTCATCATATATACTAATGCTCACTGCCATTTGCAGCCATATGGATATAAATTAGCTGACAGTAGATATTTTCTTACCTCTTGACTGGTTACATATAGACAAGGAACAAGTTTTTTTAATAGATAATGCTAGAAGAGAGCAGCACACACAGCCAGCATAAAAGGCAATTTCAGGTTCTGATTTGAAGTGGCCCAAACAATATAGTATCATCTTTTCCGGCAAAATTCATACTGGTCCATGTCCTCTATTGCTCGGATCGATGGAAACGGATGAGCGGGCCGGCTAGAACAAGGCATATACTAGATAAGTGGACCCATTTTAGGCGCATTTAACGGCAACGCGAGCCCTGAAGTTGAGAGGGGCAATCACTGGGATGGAATGCCACAGGTTTGCAGTCCAAGATTAGAAGAAAACTTCTTCATAAAGATTAGTAGCAGGAGAAAAGAAAGACCGAATAAGCTTACCGTGCAAGCTTGATCCCGGGGCAGTTATACTGAACCTAATGACTGGCTATGCTTGGGAGGGCCTTAGTTTCTCCGTCAAGCCGGCTTGGTTAAGCTCTTTTATATATAGTCCCCGGAGAGAACAAAAAGTGCCTGAGGTTGTTGGTTGGTGCATATCTGTGTGGTCCAAGCTAATCCCGGAATTAAGCCACTATATATAGGCAGCTAGCTTAGCTTGGCTTGGCTTGGTTTGGTCGCTGTTTTTGCAAGGGCATCAATCCTCAGCCTTCACTCCATGTCCTCCTCTCTTCCAAGGCAAAGCAGCAGTGCCTAGCTTAGCTTGGCAGAGGACGGAAGCAAGAGAAAGCAAGACAAAAAATGTGCTTGCACCGCTGCATGGCACTAGGGTGCTAATAACAATACACAAAATATTAAGAAGTATTCTCAGGCTTAGTGCCGGCCAATGCAGTTGGTAACAGCGGTGGTCACTTGCTTGGCAGGGGGCCACGAGATCGCACAGCGGCAACCCCCTGGAGATTCGCGAGTTGACGCTGCTTTTTCCCCTCGCGTGGCGTGGAGCCGTGGACACTGGGCGCGCGCACGCGTGCACGCGTGAGCGCGAGCTGTGCCACTCCCTGGGTACTGGGTAAACTAAACCGGCACCGCGCACCAGGCCATCATCAGAGCCGACATGCACAGGACTGTACTACAGGAGAAGACTGCATTGCACTCAGGTTGCCGTTGACCCCCACCGCATGACCAGAAGCTTCCTCAGACAGATTTCAGATAGAGAGAGAGAGAGAGAGAGAGAGAGAGAGAGAGATTATGGCTGGTCCTAAAGAATGGTTTTCAGGGAGAGAAAGAAAATGGAGAATTTGTGCTGTGGCAGACATGGAACTTGGAAGAGACCAAGGAAGAAGAAGAGATGAGAAAGAGTGGGTGGCTAGGGTACCTTGCATCCGAGGGAGCAGAAGCGGAACGAGTCCGGGAGGCTGCGGCAGCAGATCTCGCAGGTGTTGGTGACGCCCTTGCCGGGCCTGGCCTGCGGCCGGCCGTTGAGGAACACGATCTTAGCGCTGTTGATCACGTACGTCTGCACGTGCGCGATGTCGATCAGCTTCCCCACCTCCGACACCCGGATCACGTTGTGGTACGACGAACGACGTATCTGCGCGACACACATCCATCCATCACAACTCAGAAACCACCACACAACACAATCCAGCCATGGATGATTTGGTTAAGAGTGGTGTGTACCTGGACGACGTGGTGGTCGCGGTGCGCCGGGACGCAGTAGGAGCAGAGGGCGCCGGCGGCGTGGTTGCAGCCGAGGCAGAAGAGGTTGCACTCGTTCTTGCTCAGGTCCGGGTGCGCCGGGCAGGGCACGAAGAAGCTCGTGCCCAGCAGCGGCCGCAGCCACGGCGGGCCCAGGTCCTCCTCCGACCGCACCATGGGGCTCTGCTGCACGCTCACCATCACCTGCACCACATCTCCACGAGGGGCACACGCAACACAACACGATTAATCAATCACCACACCGTCCTCGTACCCTCCAAAAACAAAATGCAACTCGCCGCCGGCCGCCACGAGCAGTAGCACTAGCACAGTACCTACAGATTAATCCGCCAAGTACAGAACTTTACCATGTCACCACCAGACGGCGCCCTTCGATCTTCTTCCAGGGTCACCGGATTGATCAACCAAGGCCTTGGGATTCCAAGCGGCGGCGGCGGCGGCAGACCAAGAAGACGACGGCGACGAAGAAGAGAGAATCAATCTGCCAGCTGACCAAAGCATACGCGAGATGAATGCAGAAGCAGGGGAAAAAAGCACGCGCGACGCGACGGCTCCACCACGGCCGGGGCCCGGATAACAACAGTATTAACGAATCAGCCGTCCGTTACCTGGTCGACGGGCGGGCAGAGCCGAGGGAGGAGGCCTCAGCGGACTGGCAAGCTCGAGCGGAGACGGCGGGGGGCGGCGGCGGCGGCGGAGACGAGGGTGAGGAGGGGATTCAATCCTGTACTCGGGGCTTCTGGAGATCGAAGAGGACGGAAGCGGTGTCGTGTGATCGTATATATCACAGGAAAGGAAAAAACACATATATTTGTGTTGTGTATTTGTATATGGACACGGATATATATCGACCGATGCGATGCCTCCCTTTCCCTCCTCTTCTCGACAACGAGAGAGGGACGGACGGGAGAAAAACAACGACGAAAAAAGGCGAGAACGGAACGGTGGAAGCCGATGTAAGGCGGTTTGGTTTGCATCAGAGACGTGTCCGCGGTTCTTTCCTGCGATAGCTAAAGCTCCAAAAAAGAAATCGTCTTTTACGCTCCCGCGCCCATGCTTTCACGTAATCGCGCATTTGGTTTTATTTTGCTTTTGTCCATGAGTGAAATGAAATATTCTCGCTCGGATATTCATTATGCATTATGCCGTCGAGTTCCCCCTTTTCCCCGGCCGTTCCTCTCTAAACCCTAGGAGAGAGGCAATCTCTGGCTAGGTCAATGCGCCCTCCTCCGCTTGCTCTGTCTTGTGGGAGTGTGGGGAGGCCCTGATCTGCCGGATGGAGTTGTGGGTTGTAGGTTTTAATTGTCCGTTGCTTCCGCCCTTCCAACAACGGTGGTGGCGGCGTCGCTCAATACAGTCTTCTTCGGCGACGCGTCGCTGGTGATGTGGGTGGTGTCGGGTCGGCGAATAAGGTCCCCTCAAGTCTTTCCATCTCGACAATGTCGTCTGCGACGGCGTCAAATTCTCGATAGTGTATTATCCCGCTTGGTCATTCTTATGGGTGAGGTTATGGTCATCGGTGTTTGTTGGCACAACGGCGACGACAACTCCCCTATGCAGTTTGTTCTTCCACCCTCGCCTTCGCCTCATCGATCAGCATCTGGTGTTAGCATGAGACCCATGATAAATGATTGAGGTTTGTAATTTGTGGCTCTTCCAGCGGTGACGATTTCATCGCCAAGATGCTGGTCTGATAGGACCGTGTCATTTATAACTTATCGTTGTGATCAAGTTCGACGGGCTGGATCCGACAACAGAGTGTTGGCATTGTGGGCCATTCGAGAGAACGGAAGTGGTTGAAACCAGGGAACTTCGATATATTTTTTAGGGGTTGCACTAGTTAGGTTAATAGATTCAAGTGTTTTTTTTTAACAAAGAAATGCATCCTCTAGGACTTATGTGGTTGTGATATACTAATATTATATTGTCGGTATTGAGTGTGTGGATTTTCCTCTGGAGCCTCATCAAGCCTTCCTGGAGACTAACTTGGTTATCATGGGTGCCGCTTCGCATCAAGATTTTCTTTTGGCATGTTTACCAGGGACGCTGCTAGACAGCCGGCCGTCTGGCACAACGCGGTCTAGCTTACTCTTCATAATGCCTCCTGTGCGATCAGGAGCCTGAAACCATGGAAGGCTTCTCATTGGCTGCTCATTCTCTCATCGGGTTTGGCACGAGGTCTTCGCATGGTGCCGAAGCACCACCACCACCCGCCCGAGCCAAGGGCTCGAGTTCCGTGAATGATTTTTCTTGACCGTTCACGACGTGCCTACTGCTATGCGCCGAGGACTCGCCTCGCCACCCTCATCATCCTCGCCGCTTGGAGAATTTGGAATCACCGGAATGCTGCGTTTTCAACGGCGACATACCATCGATCTCTCTTCTCGCGGATGGCATTCAAGAGGACGCCAGAACCTAGTCTCGCGCTGGAGCCAAGGGGCTCAGAACCCTTCTCGACGCGCCTTAGCGATAGCTACTTGGGGTCGCGCACCTCTTGTTTTGAGATTATATCTATTTCTTCTCCTATAAATGCAACGATATGCAAGTCTTTTGCGTACTCGCGAAAAGACTGGGGATTTTAGGCAAGATTTTTTCACTTTTTAAAACACAACTATTTTGTGCAAGTTTTTTTTAGAACAGTCAGTTTTATATAAGTAGCTCAAGTACTTTTCAGATGAACATGAGAAAGGGTTTTTCATAGTCTTAATGGCTCTCAATTAAATAGGTGTACCTTTGCACACGTACATGTACATACAATCTGAGGGATCATTTTGCAATAAGAAGATTTTACGGGATATGAACAACGAAAGGGAAATGTCATGGGGGATACGGCGGAGAAAAAGAAGAGGGAAACGGATTCCCACGGCGAGCGATACGGGCCGTCCGATGGGGACTCTGCTTTTGTGGAAGATGGCCACCAGGGGTGCGATAACTGACAGGGACTTTGGTGCTCGATGACGACGGCGCCCAATTAATTTCCTGCCATCCATCCTTCCCTGCTGCTTGGTGTGTGTATTCATGTACAGTTGCTTTTGCACAATCCACCCCAATTTATTACCATTGAAATGCCAATCGGGCATCTTGAGCGCCAAGACATGGTCAAGTTGGATGGGTGGTGGTGGCGCCTCTGGCTATTTCCAGCAACCACTCAACAATTGTACCCGCATATTTGTACTTGGTTTAGGAGACCCATGTCCTTTGGAGAAAGGAACAAGGCTTGGGGGGCGTATCTTCCTTGTGTTTTGACATGTCTAAACGGTGAGCTTGTTCGCCATGCCCATCGAAAGCAAGCAATTAATTTGTATATATCTTCAGTATGCAGGAATTTAGTTATAATCTTGCAGTTGTGCATGGTAGTGCACCTAGCTGGTCCTGCATTCGTGTTTGCTACTTATAGAATTGTTGCATATACATCTTCATTTTATTTTATTTTTTGCGATAGGCATATACATCTTCATTAACTTGTCATATCTCCTCGACGCTATTACATTGACTTAAGAGATATGCATAACTTTGTTTTTGATGAAGTTAAAACTAAACTTCTTTTTTCCTTCATAAAAAAGACCAGTCACAGTTGAAACAAAATTAACAAACTAAATTTGCAGGGTTTTCGATGTTTCTTTTTATTTACGCAGATGTTAAAGAGGGGGAAAAAAATACCATTTTCGGAAAAGGAACAAAAGCTATCAAAATTGTACATGGTATGATTAAAAACTTTGTTGTCTAAAAATAACGAACTCGAAAAAAGTTTCGCAATTTTGGTGTGCACGTAGCGGCATTAGAAAGATTTGCCACACACAAAAAACCGAGAATCTCTAACTCAGTTGTTTTTGCTAAATGAAAAATTTGCGCATATGTTGAAAGAGTAAACTAAATTTGCAGGGTTTTCATGGATTTTTTTTGAACTTCGCAGATGTTAAGAGAGAAAATAAATCACCATGTCAAAAAAGAAAATGAAAGCTAGAAGATGGCATGTGATCTTCTATATCTAAATTTCTTTCAACATATGCGCTTCAACATCACCTCAATTATTGATAGCCTGTTCGATCGAAATTGTGTGACATCATCAAGTCATGCATATACTCATAAGTTGCAATTTTGCATTAATATATCCATGCAAACTATGTCACGTCATCAAGTTATGCATGTCAGACACAAGTTAAACTTTCTTTTTGTGTCGATTTATCTATGCCCATGGACAATATACGACTATACGTGTTGGACGCTTGCAGCAAAAGTGTATGGTTCATGCCTCATATTTTTTGTTAAGGTTAATAAAGTTGTTTTATATTTTAATGCATTATTTTGCCACATACTTCACACGTTTTTGTTTGAAATGTAAACTACAAGCACTCTTACATTTTTCTTCATTAGGTTTATTTGTTTTTAAAACACCTATGTCCTCCCTCCGTCCCAAAATTCTTGTCTCAGATTTGTCAAGATATAGATGTACCTAATACTAAAACGTGACTTGATACATCCGTATTTAGACAAATTTAAGACAAGAATTTTGAGACGGATGAAGTATACATTTACTTTAACATGCTAATGTGCGGGGCATTATCTAGTTCGGCGGCTTCAGTGTGCGCCTAGCGGCACAAGAAAGATTTTCCACACACACAAACCCAGGAATCTGTAAATCAACTTGTGCCGAGAAGCCATATCAAGGGCAAAAGAATCTCCACAGTATCAGTATCAGACGCATGAGGCCAAAACTGAAAAAAGGGCCGTGTAACCTGTCCCTTCCCTAACCATCTATCCTGAGTGGCCGAGTGATGATGATGCTCCATTTCCTCTCCTTTTTCTTCCAAGTTTCTTTTTGTTTTCTGTTTTGTGCTTCCCCGCATCTGCCTCTGACCTATGCTTGTCTAGCTTGGAGTCTTGGACGTCACCAAGATAGACGGACGGAGCGGCGATCATCCTCGGTTCGTTTTGTTTTCGTCACTGGCGATTCTCGATCCCTCGGCGGCGTGGAATAAGTTTTTCTTCTCGGGGAAGAAGGCCGCGTGTGCTGGTCTCGATAAGCCTACTACAGTACCATTTTCCAGGAGCAGGGTCAGATATCCTTTCGGAACCGGGGCAAAAGGCCAAGAGAAACCGCAGCACGGAGCATTTGGAAGCATACAAACTCTTCCCAAACATGGTCGTGTCTGAACGACAAGGGAAGCCGCAGCACGCACGCCTGTGGATGTTCTGGCCGATGTTCCAAAACTATGGTAATAATTATGTCCGATTGTTTCACTAACATAGAATTTCGGGTCTCCGTCACTGATCTCACACATGGCCTTGTGTGTCCCGTTGAAAGGGACCCATATGGTAGATTATTATGCTTCATGTTCTTGATAAGCATGTCCGGTTCGTTTTTGCGCCTTGTGTGCACACACTTCACACGCAAGCATGATGACTCAATAAAATACAACTAAATTGCGACTTTAAATCAGGTATCTGTCATCGGTTGTCACCATGCGTGATTCTCTCTTTTCGAGAAATTTCACAGCAAAATCCTAGTCTGGATTTTTTGTAAAATCACGATTCTAGTCTGGATAAGATCTATCATTTGACTACCGCCTTCCAGTAGTTTGGACTGGACTGAGGTTAACAGTGAGAATTGTGGCAAAACATGATTTCGACACGCGAACACGATAGTTAACCACCCGCTTGGATTCGTCTCGACCGCCGCCGGTTCCTCTTGTGTCTCGTCTTCCTGCCAATATTTGAGGTCGCCACTGGCCAGCCACCGGTGGTCACGAGGCACCTCCTCACTTGCCCTCACTTTGTCGGCTCTCTTCCTGTCGTCGCTCCGAGGAAAATACAACGTGTGCTGAGAATTGTGTGATGCATGGCGAGGAAATTTGTCGGGAATGGTGGATGTTCTCAAGTAGCAGGGCGACATATCATGTAGGAGCTTTGGGTAGTTTTTGGCGGTAGCCAGGGAGCGTGGCATCTGGATTGTGCTTTTGAACTTCATTGGTTGGATCAAGTGACTATGGATATTGAGGCATCTTCAAGCACTAACTTCCTTTTTGGGATGAAATTTTGATTTCACCTTTCTTGGTTTGATCCGGCAACAATCATGAACGTGCATGGGCCATCTACTTCCCCGAGGCATTGTTTTCGATGTTCGATACTGGAGATCATGCCAATCGGACATATGAGGGTATAGTCTCGCCACTAGTACCTTCTCTATATAGTAAAAAGTCCCGGTCTCATCTTCACTAGGTTGGTTCTGACATGTCGGTGTACATGCAACATCTCCTTGAAGGCGTTATCTTGAAACTAGTCTGATCTGCAAAGTGAATGTCCTAGGTCTTGACTTCACTAGTTGGACGTGGCTCTTCATAGCGATGTTGTAGAATTATTATTTTAGTTTTTCATGCTTGTTGTTATGGTTGCTTTGTTTGGGCCATGTTTTGACAATCCATTTGATTTTTGTTGTAACTTAATTTTTCGGTATTAATTCTGTTGGCCTCATCTGAAATGAACTTTAAAAAGTGTGCACAAAGAAGAACACACGAGAAACCTCAAGGGCGACATCACAAAAGACCACCCTATTCTTTGACAAGCATCAGCATGAAGTGTCACCTTTTAGACCGGGTGAAAGTAACACTCATCTCCTGGCTTATTGGATTAGTTTTGACTGCGAATTTATGGCGCAAAGCGCACTGGTAAAAGCATCATTCATCTCCTTTGTCCTAAAAGACATGACTTTATGCCTACGAAATTTGGCGAAAGCTTGCGTTGCCTTTATGTGTGTTCATTTATGTCCTTTTTTATCCCTTATTAAGCTCTTCCGTTCGTTCATTTTTAGTCACGCGCTATATTGTGTCGAGAAGCATCTAACAAACGAACAACCACACGTATTCATTGAAACAACAAATATTGGAGAGTAGATTCTCTAAGCTTGGTAACCAACAAAGTCACTAGACATATATGTTGCCTATCGTTAACGCGATGTTATCAATAGATATACCGTCTATTATAGAAACGCTGTTATGTCTTGATGAGGCACATTAGGTAAAAACGTGTGTGTTGATGACCAATGAGCACAACCACCCACAAAAACCATCTAATGAGCGAACATGTCAATCCCAACAGTTTTAGGCAAATGCGTTGCCAAAATGGTTCATCTCAGTTTTGTTGATTGTGATGCTACATGGTCCATTGTCGGCCCCATAATGTGGGAGCAACTAGTTAACGAGAGCTCCTTCGGGAGCCTCGCAACGATCAGCGCCACTCGGCGCGCTCTCAGCCATTTGCCACGTGTCGCGCTCTGGACGCTCTCTTCAGATTTTGTTTTTTTTCCCGCACGCGTTTTCGGCTTTTTAAACGGTTTTTTTCGATGTTTTGGTTTTTCCCGGTCTTCCTTAGCGTTTCGACCAAAAAAAAATTGAATTTTTTTTTGCGCGAAAAAACGCGTTTACTTTTTTTTTCTTTCGTGAAAAGTCACTTTTTTTCGCGAGAGGCACGGTTATGCTTTAGCGAGAGTTCACGGCCATGCCTTTCGGAAACAAAAAAAAAACACATTTCCTGTTTTTTTTCTTTCGCGAGAGTCACGGTTTTACTTCCGCGAGAGGCACGGTTGTGCT
>NC_057814.1:507413720-507434733 GCF_018294505.1 Triticum aestivum
GGTTTTGCTTTTGCCAGAGGCAAGGTTGTGCTTTCGCGAGAGTCACGGGCGTGCCTCTTTCGGAAAGGGAAAAAAACGCGTTTTCTGTTTTTTTTTCTTTCCACGAGAGTCACGGTTTTGCTTCCACGAGAGGTACGGTTGTGATTTCGCGAGAGGCACGGGCGTGCCTCTTTCGGAAAGGGAAAAAACCGTGCTCTCGGTTTGGTTTTTTCGTCCGTTTTTTTCGTGAAAAAAAAGTTCGTCAAAACCTATCAACATGGGATCTAGTTTTGAAGATCTCGACGCGAGGAATCCAATGGTGAAAACGGTTTGAGATTTGGACGCACGGTTTAAGAGATAAAACGTTTTGAATAAACGAATCTACGAAAAAGGGAAAACTCCCAGGTTGCGACAAGTGGCGCGCTGCATGTGCGCCACTTGTCGTGACCTGGGAAGATAGAGTGTTCTTTGCAACAAGTACTCCTTAATTAGTGATTTCGCCATAATGTTGATATACAAAAGAAAATGAATGGCAATAACGTGAAGGCCCAACACTCGGAAAGTTTAAGCCCATTGTAGAATGGGCCTACCTTTTCCTTTTATATTAAATATAAACATCATGAGCTTAGTTTTTTTTTCTTGATCTTAAAACATCATGAGCTTTTGTTGTTGTTGCGGGGGTTAAACATCAGTACATCACGAGCTTAGCCTCTTAGGAGAAAAAAGGTAAGAAAAATGGGAACCTGATATATAACACAACAGGATGCCCGTCAGAGCAACCTTTTTAGTTTTTACCCGCAATGCCAATAAACGGACGTCGTCGGCATCCCAATCCAAAACTAACCTTTCTTGCTGTTGCACCGATCCAAAGGTGTCCAATCCAGAGCCGTATGCGTTAACCACGTACGTACTTGTCTGCAATGGCATCTATGCCTATGTGTATCAGCTAATGACGACGAAAATTCAGACCCATCTGACATAGGCATTCTGTGCTCGAGTCCATGATTCAGTCACCGAGTTCATGATGTTTTTGGCTTGGACTCATGGGCACGTGTACTTGAAGGCCGAACTCAGTGACCAGATCACATAGGGCCGTCGGCAATCGGCAGTCGGCAGTGCATGCGGACGCAAACGGGGATGCCAGGACAAGTCGTGGGTGGGGGGGCGTTGCAGCGGTAGCCAGCCTCGGTGTTCTGCGCTCAGGCGGTCTGTATCGTTTCGGTAGCACCGTCGGCGTTGGATTTTGCCTTGCTTTTTATTGCGTGCCGTGCTCTGAATTTGGTTTTCGCAGTTCAATACTGTATCACCGGCAAATACACGATGTGTCTCTGACCTCAAAAAATACATATTCGAAAAGTTTTTAACACTCCCAGATGATGCAAACCGAGGTCAGAAGCACCGGATGTAATGCCGGCACAGCATTTCCTGACGAAATTTCTGAAGTTTCTGAGCGGGAGCTAATTGCACAATCCCATGTAGTAGTAGTACCACACATATGACAGAATGACTCGTTCGTTCAGGGATTCAGGCATGGTGAAGTGGACAAGAACGCATCGCAGAACAGCCCACATCTTGGATGCTAGACCATAAGATTTTTCTTTTACCTGACAATATACGGTGGTATCTTCCCTATGGGCGGTGAACATCTGCGATGGCGACGTATGGTGGTGTGTAGAAGGTTCAGTAATAAAGCACTAAAGCAACTAGACACCGTGGTTCTCGTCTCATGGTCAGGGATCGAGCTCACGTGGTTGTAAGAGGTCGACATGAGATATAACACATAAAAGTACTGTTTTCTCTGAAGCAAAATTGCAAAAGGAAATGTGAGAAAGGCCCAATTCCGTGAAAACAGCGATGCAGCCCAGGTGAATAGCGACGCCGATAGTAGCCAAGTTTTACAATTCAGAGTATTGATTAGGGGAGGCATATTTGGATGATCCAACCATGACCCCTTTGTAAAACCACTTCGTGTGGACTATGAGCAATAAAACTTGGTTATACCCTAAAAAGAAGTTGAAACCTGGCCCTACTGAGCATTAGTGCTACATTCTGGATTCGGATGCAGGGCACTGTGCCTGCATCTTGGATGTACTGGGCTGCTCTGCACTATAACGTGTGTGCCATAACGTAGCGATTGTCATATTGAGGGCGTATATATTGCTCTCAGCTTCTCACTCGTTGTCATAAGCTGCAGTAAGCACAGCAGCTCATCAAGTATGGTGAAGAAGGCTCAACAATTTTATTCTAGAGGAAGGAGTTCAGAACAATTTATTGTCAACTGGGTGAACTGAAAAAATAGAGCAAGAAGACGCAGCAGAAAACCTATGAAAGAAACGGAAAGTAATCAGGAACGGGCTCCTAAAACCTGACGCGATGATAATACAGCAAAATTGCACAGTGCGCATTATTCACATCTCGACAGATCGGGAATTCGAATTCGGCCCACCAAACAAACGATCAGCAAATGCCAATGCAAAGAGAAAGAATGTAGCAGCAGCTGGAGACAATAGCACGCTCCCATGCTATCGCTATAGGCCAGGCCACCCCTTCCCCAATCATGCAATCATGCAGCCGTGCCCATCTCATCTCACCACGGTCCCCTGCCTTCCTTTGCCTTTCTAGCTACAAAATTTATGGCATTGCTTGGTGACTTCAGGAGTTTGGCGCAAGAAATTTCAGAGCCATCCTGATCTCCATCAGTTTTGACACCCCTGCAACACGAATTTTTCCAGTATCCAGCGACAAAACGGCCGATTTATTCAGCTGGTGAGCTTTAAGCACCAACTTGTCGATCCAACAAAAATTAGGGCTGCTAGAACAGTTTATACTGTTGCGGCATATATAATCAACAAAGGAAGTCACGAGGTGCAACAATGTAATCTACAAATGCATCATCATCATTGATGAACGAAGCTATTATCAACTTGAAGCTTTAAGAGAAATGGAATGCAATGAATATGACCGAGAGCAATTCAACAATGAGATTTACACGGATGAGGATGTCTATCTTCTCTATACAAAATTCTCACCTTTGCAGATTGACACCAGAGTTGTTGCAGTAGCACACAATCTGCCATGCCGTCGGGGTTGCGGCTTCGCTTTCCTCCCCATCTCTATCATCTCACAAGCTCCACATCATGAGCTGTTTGTTAGGTTCACAACATGAGGGATGCCCCTGCCAAGCTTCATGGACGGCCAACAGCAATGCTATACACCAGTCCGTTCTCTGATGTTTTGTCATGCTCATGCCATATTCACACACGCACATTGCCAATGGTTCTCTTCTCAAACTCCCGCACCGCGTTCGCGACGCGCTTCATGCTGTCGTCGTAGTACCAGGGCGTCTTATCGGACCACGTCACGCCACCTTTCGGCGGCACCGGCACAAGCTCGCGGCATAACTCGCCGGGAACGTTGATGGTGTTGTGGTAGTGGTAGTACCGGATGAGGTGCTCCGTCTTGTGAGTGGTGTTGCCGATAACGTTCTCGGACATGTGCACGCCCGTGGCGTATGCGTTCTTGGCCTGGATCGCGTACTTCCTGTCGCGCCTCACCCCGGTGATCGAATTCCGGAAAACCAGCTTCTCAAACCCCCATTGTCTGCAAATATGGCGAGTAATATGAGTCAGTCTTTCAGATATACCATGCATTGACAAATGTAGAAGAAGTAATACAACTAGGACTGCAAGGAGAACATGGTAGGTTTCAGCCATTGCATCACCAGAAGTACACTTGAATTACTACAACTGAACTGTTGTTTTTAGAGCTACTGAAAATGAAAACAAGACATAAAAATGAAATGACTGGCTCCAATGATCTTAGATTAGGGTGGGATTGCACGAATACGGAACCTTTATAAGGAAATTTATAACCAAATGGGCACTTTTGGTCAATGGAAAATGACACATGAAGGTTCCTAATTGGGTAATTCCAGTTCAGAAGGTCACATCAACATGCCAAAATTCAAACGATGCAGCAATGGTGGTCTGTATGAGACAGTAATCAAATTCTGTGCAGGAAACGGTCACCTACTTGGAAAAGTCGGCCTCGGAATCGTTGGCGCCCCGCGCGCACAACCTGCTCGACATGGGGTTCTGCTCGATGGTGAACTGCGTGTACGGGTCGAGCTCGGCGAGCACGCCCTCGAGCGTCCGGCCGTCGGGCAGGAAGATGTACTCGTCGACGTCGAAGAAGAAGGTCCACCTGGCGGCGTGCCGGTACCGGTGGAGGCAGTCGTTGACGACGAGGAACTGGTTGTGGTACCAGCCGTCGTAGTCGGCCTGGGCGCGCACGTCCTGCAGCGTGGCGCGGCCGGCGCGCACCCAGGGCTCCAGCGCCGCGCGCACCGCGGGGCCGACGCCGCCGGCGTCGTGGAAGACGAAGTGCGAGCGGGGGCCGAAGAAGCGCGCGTGGTACGCCATCCACTCCCGCACACGCGCCGCGCTGAGGTCGCCGTACAGCGACGAGCCGCAGTAGAGGTAGTCGTACCTGTGCGGGGGGCGGAACGCCGCCTCGTCGTAGCTCCCCGGCGCCTCCTCCAGCGCCTCGATCCGCTCGTACCGCGCCGGCGACGGCCCGTAGTAGGCGTTGAGCACCAGCCTGCCCCCGGCATTGTCGGCGTTGGGCGCCGCCGAGAAGGTGCAGTTCACCACCACGACCGTGTACACCCGGCCGTAGCCCCAGTCCGGGAGCATGTGGTACGTGTTGGCCGCGCGCATCGGCCGCGCCGGCGAGGCGGAGGCGTTGGCGGCGCCGGCGTTGGGCACCCACTCGCAGCGGAACCAGGGCTTGCCGTAGACGTGGACGGGCTTGGACGCGAGCCCGACGACCGCGAAGGTGTACGGCCCGCCGCGGTACGCGCCCATCTGCACGAACAGCGCGGCGGCGCTGCCCACCGCGCGGAACTCCCGCCTGTTCGGGTCAGGCTTGGGCCTTTCCTCCTTCGGCGACGAGGAGGCGTTGGAGCTGGAGCTGGACGCCTTGCCGGAGACGGCGAGCGAGCGCGGCGGCGAGGGGGCGGCCGGGTCCGGGCAGAGGGAGAACGGGGCGGCGAGCAGGGAGTGGTAGGGGCGGAGCTGCCAGGCGGCGGCGAGGAGCGTGAGCACGGTGAGCGCGGCGAGGAAGGGCTTGAGGTCGGAGCAGAGGAGCGCGGGGGCCGGAGGGCCAGCCGCAATGCCGCCGCCGGCCGCCTCGCTCCGCATTCTCCTGCCGCGGATGGGGAGCAATGAGTGGGAGGGAGTGTGGGAGCGGCGCTGAGGATTACGCGAGGCGAGACCCCGTTGGCGGATTAATTAGCCACCTTTTTACAGTACTGCAGAGGGTACGCGCGGTAAAGTTTTTGGCAGGAATTGATGGCGTCACCGTATCCTGTGTGCAGGACACGGAGCACGGGTCTCGGCGTCGGCGCACGCTGTTTTTCCTCGGGTCCGGGATCTCATCTCATCTCTCTCCTCATTTTGGGAATGTTTCTGGGTGGCCTCGTTTACTGGCTACAGTAAGAAACAAGCTGCTAGAACTACTACAACTCCAGCCAGCGTCGAGCCCGGTGTGCTTGAGGTTCATCAATATTAACCTCTAGTCCATCACTGTCACTCACTCCTGTTTTGATATGTGAAGCTCCCGGTTTAATGCTAGGACAGCCGGAGCCACATTTTGTTGGGTACTAGCAGTAGCAACCTTCTCGTGCTTGCCGAACCTGCCACCTTTCGGTGGCACAAAGCCCCAATTAACAACTCTCTCTCCTCTAAACAAAAAGTGCCAATTCAATCACTGTGCCGCATGGCCCGCGCCTTATCCATCCAACGGTCATATCCCTCCGCTCACAGCCTGACACCGCACTCGTGCGCGGGCGCAGTGCGGCATGGGCGCTCGACCGGCGCGAACCAACAGGTGTCACCATGGGAAACACCATGTCAGCGAGGACGGGCCACGCGTGGCTCTGACTACCCGGGATCCGGCGCGGACGTGGATGGCTGCACCGCAGCACACGCACGCGGCCGCTTCCGTTCAAGCGCACGACACCGTCCTGGCTGCCGCGCGTGCCGTGCGGAGCGCGAGCGGCGCTGCCGTGCCGACGGTCACCACGTCCCAGGTCCACGCCACGCGCGCCCCGTTCTCACGTGCCGCCCAGCGGATCGGATCACCCGGTCGATGACGAGCGAGGCAGTTGCGCGATGGGTAGAGAGGTGAGCGAATCAGCGGCGGAGCCTTCCGTTCCAAGCGTAATCGGACTCTGTTTTCAGCGGCGGACGTCGGCTTGTTTGCACAGGTGACGCGATGCGTGTGCATGCCTTTCTTTCTATCGCCTCGTCGAGCGCATGCATGGCATGCACGCGTCCACCGGATAGCAGGATGTGGAGTGATACGGCCGCTTTCACGCTTTGGCTTTTGCTAGCTCCGGTCGTTTTCGGTGGTGCAGCCGTTGGGGAATGCATGAAAGCGTCTCTTTAACGGATAACATGGCATGCAGCCCACGTAACTGCAAAATCTGCGCGTCTCGCTAATCCGGTGTCTGTGTGTGGCTTGACCAGGTCCCAGAATTTCTAGCCCTGTGTATTCGCCATGATTGCAACTTTGCTGATGATTCAGTAAAAGCTCGATGCTCTAGAAACAGTATTTACAGAATTTCTGCAAAGGCGAAACAGATTGATTTTTGTCATGATGGGTTGCGCTTATTCCGGAAAAGAAGTGGCTATTTTTGGTCGACGTTTATGGCCGCCCATATGTGATCTTCAAATCCTCTATACTTGTATCAATCTCAATGATTGGATCGGAGTGCTATTTCTGAAATGGCAAGACCGTTTGGAAATGCCTTTGATCGTCCGTAAGGTTCTGCCCGGCGGAGGTTCGATTCAGAGAAAATCAGGCGGATGGAATGCGCTCTCGTCTTCTACGAGGCAATGAGCCAATGATACGCTGGAAACAGTGGAAGCTAGCGCAGGAGTGCACGCGAGCTGGATGTGATCGCCCAACAGCTCTGTCTTGACCCTTTAGTCTTCAACTGGTCCGTGCGTGCAAGAAAATGCCAACCTAGACACGCGTCTACGGTTAACGATGGTCCTCTCCTTATCTGGAACTGCAATAGTAGCACTACTAGAGTCCGTATTTGTGCCCATAAAATGGTGCATTTTCTCGGCATACAGTATTTGTTAGGCAAGCACGCGCAGGGTCTAAAGCCGATTCTCTGCAGTACTGAGCTCTTCAGTAAACAGTGTTTGTAGCTTAATCAGCTCGAAGTTGAGCTCATTGAACGCCAGTGATCAACAAGACAACAAGTCAACAAGTGGTGCAATCACATTTGAGTGCACAGAACCAATCAACCAAGAGCAGGAACTGAGGATCGGAGTTCAGCTCGAGCCTAGTGCAACTTGCTGCTCCCGTCTCCAAAAAGCTAGACTGGCTAGGTGGACAGCGCCGGATGCCAAACACCTAAAGTTCCTTATCTGCTCCCTACCCTTCAGCGACGTTGAGATTCGCCATTGAAGGGGCAAGAGCTTAAATAGGCTTCAGTAAACCTACCTCCCGCCATGGCGGCAGATTGTTTTAGGGCCTCCCTTTAATGAAAAGATAAAGCGTGGCTTTGTAAGGAAACGCACAGCTCAGAAAAGAGATCGAGCTAGTAGGGTGCGGTGGTACACAGTAATGCAATTTCTGCAATGTTCCCGTTCGTTTACAGCTGCCCGCTTAACAAATTGGATTAGGAGAGTACCTCAACTGGCCGGGGCAGCTCAGCATATAAGAATTGTCTGAAGTCAGACTTTATAAAGTTTGACCTTATTTATATGAAAAAATATCAACATCTACTATGCTAAAGTTATACAATATGAAAATTTAAGTCATGACATATCTATTGATACTGATTTCATATTATGAATGTTTGTATTTTTTTCTATAAAGTTGGCCAAATTTTACGAGGCTTGACTTTAGACAAATCTTATATGCGAACTAAAAAGGACCTATCAGTAGTAGGTGATGGATGATGTTAATGGTGCTCGGCGTACAGGATTGTCAAACAATAGAATTGGAGGAACCGGCTCAACCCTCTAGGGATGGCCTATCTCATATATATAATGAAGGGGTATAACGTTACATCATACGTACATATACGTATACAACTACAGAAGCTATACAGTCTAACACCCTCCCTCAATCTTAGCCACTTCCTAAAGAATCTAGAAGGGTAAGATTGCACCGACAAGTCTCAAACTGTGGAAGAGGTAATGGCTTGGTGAAGATGTATGCAAGTTGATCCTTGGAAGAGATGAACTTGATCTGTAGTTGCTTCTGAGATACCCGTTCCCATACAAAATGATAGTCCACTTCGATGTGTTTCGTTCGGGCATGGAATACCGGATTAGCAGATAGGTATGTAGCACCGATGTTATCACACCAAAGAATAGGAGACTGTGATTGAGATATACCCAACTCCTGAAGCAAAGACTGTATCCATATAATTTCTGCAGTTGCATTAGCCACAGCCTTATACTCAGCTTCAGTACTGCTACGCGAAACAGTAACCTGTTTCCGAGCACTCCAGGCGATCAAGGTAGAACCAAAGAACACAGCATAGCCCCCCGTGGATCGCCTGTCATCCGGACTGCCAGCCCAATCCGCATCAGAATACGCCGAAATGACCCCAGAGGGGTTCGGTCGAATGTGCAAACCATAGGACAACGTGAAGCGAATGTAGCGCAAGATGCGCTTCACCGCACACCAATGAGTGTCACGAGGTGCCTGGAGATACTGACATACTCTGTTGACAGCAAAGGATATATCTGGACGTGTGATCGTCAAGTACTGCAACCCACCAACGATACTCCTGTACTGTGTCGCATCAGCAGAAGGCAGGAGGTCACCATCGGCAGCAGTGATCCTGTCAGTAGCAGACATAGGTGTAGTAGTCGGTTTGCACTTAAGCATCCCAGCCCGCTGCAACAAATCCAAAGAGTACTTCTTTTGCGTCATAACAAGACCATTGGAAACAGAAGCAACTTCCACACCAAGGAAGTAGTGAAGCTGCCCAAGATCTTTGACCGCAAAGTCAGCACCAAGAGACCGAACAAGAGCAGCAGCAACCGACTGAGAGGAACTGACGAGTATAATATCATCCACATAGACCAGGAGATACATGGTAACTTCGGGCCTTTGTAGAAGAAATAACGAAGAGTCAGCAGCTGATGATGCAAAACCATGAGCATGAAGGGCTGTCGCAAGACGAGCATGCCAAGCACGAGGAGCTTGCTTCAGACCATAGAGTGCTTTAGTGAGCCGACACAGATAATCAGGACGATCAGGATCAGAGAACCCTGGGGGCTGCCGCATATAGACCTCCTCTTCCAGAACACCATGGAGAAAAGCATTCTGCACATCAAGCTGACGAAGAGACCAACCCCGAGTAACTGCAAGAGAGAGAAGAAGCCTGATAGTAGTAGGTTTAACCACTGGACTGAAGGTGTCTTCATAATCAAGACCATAACGTTGCCGAAAACCTCTAGCAACCAGCCGCGCCTTGTAGCGCTCAATAGAACCATCAGAATGCTTCTTCACTTTGAAAACCCATTTAGAATCAATGACATTAACACCGGGTGGTGGCGGAACAAGAGTCCATGTCTTGTTACGAAGAAGAGCATGATACTCCTGCTCCATGGCCTCTCGCCAATTAGGTATACTCAGAGCAGCTTGATACATACGAGGCTCAGAGGTAGGATCCGCACGAGCAGCAGCCAGACATGCAGCCAACCAAGCAAAAGTATCATCAGTGTGCTGTTTGGGCTGAAAAACACCACTGCGACTCCGTGTGTGTGGTCGTTGAGGGACCACAGGAGCCACAGGAGCCTGAGAGGACTCAGGTGATGAAGGCAGCAATGGTGATGACGACTCGGCCAGCGACGGGGAGGCCTCAGAGAGCACCGGCGAGAGCACACCGGAGGCAGGTGAGCTCGGCCCAGGCGAGTACGGCCCGGGCGAAACCGGCGAGGCGGGCCGAGGGGGCTCAGGGGCCGGCTCAGGGGCCAGGGGCGCCGATGCCGGCCGGGCCAGCGGGGCCAGCTCAGGGGCTAGGGGCGCTGAGGCCGGCGGGGCCGAGCGAAGCGACGAGGCCAGCTCAGGGGCCGGGGGCGCCAAGCCGGTCAGCCCAGGCAGCGACGCAGGCAGCCCAAAGGCCAATGGCGCCGGTCCAGAGGCCGGGGGCGCCGAAGCACATGGAGCGGCGGGTGGTTCGATCGAACGTGCATGGGCACGAGGACCGAAGCCATGCAGGGGAACACCCTGATCGTCGTGAACCGCTGGTAAGACCAGCGAGGGAGACGATGGCGCCTCCAAAATTTCCAAACGAGCCCCACGTCCAGTGCCTACACCATGGTTAGGCAACAATATAGGAGAGTATGCAACATCATCAAATTGGTCAGATGCAACAGAGGATGAATGCAAAGATGGTGGTTCAGCAGTGGACACAGGAAGCTTGGCAAAGGGAAAAACATGCTCATCAAACACGACATCCCGAGATATATAGACACGATTTGTGGGAACATGAAGACATTTGTATCCTTTATAAAGAGAGCTATAGCCAAGAAAGACACACTTCTTGAAACAAAACTCAAGCTTGCGCTTGTTATACGGGCGGAGATGTGACCAGCAAGCACACCCAAAAACCTTAAAAAAGGGTATAATCAGGTTGTTCATTAAGGAGAACTTCAATGGGAGTCTTCATATTCAAAACACGAGTGGGAGTACGGTTTATGAGAAAACATGCAGTGGTGAGAGCATCACTCCAGAACCAAAACGGAACCGATGCATGGGCCAAAAGAGTAAGACCAATTTCAACAATGTGACGATGCTTATGTTCCACAGAACCATTCTGTTGATGTGTATGTGGACATGCTAAACGGTGAGCGATCCCAAGCGACTGAAAGAAGGAGTTGAGGTTGCGATATTCGCCCCCCCAGTCCGACTGGACATGAACAATTTTGTGCTTGAGAAGGCGTTCAACATGTTTTTGAAACTGAACAACAATGTCAAACACATCAGATTTGCGTTTAATAAGATAAAGCCAGGTAAAGCGACTATAAGCATCAACGAAACTGATATAATAATTGTGACCGCTGACAGAAGTCTGAGCAGGACCCCATACATCTGAAAACACAAGTTCTAAAGGATGTTTCACCTCACAACTAGACTCCGAAAAAGGAAGTTGATGACTCTTCCCCTGCTGACAAGCATCACACACTGCTACATCTTTATTACTAGACATGCTAGGAAGCTCATGACGACACAAAACATGACGAATGATAGGTGTGGCCGGGTGACCAAGACGAGCATGCCACTGTGACGGAGATACCCGAACTCCACTGAACACGCGAGCGACACCAGGATGCTCCAGACGATAGAGGCCCTGGCACAACCGCCCGCTAAGAAGAATGTCCCTCGTGCCCCGATCCTTAATAAAAAGATAAAAAGGATGAAATTCAGAAAGCACATTATTATCACGTGTAAGTTTAGGAACAGAAAGAAGATTACGTGTCACAGAGGGAACTCTAAGCACATTACGAAGTTGAAGACTCCTATTTGCATGCCTAGTGAGAAGAGATGCTTGACCAATATGAGATATATGCATACCTGCTCCATTGGCGGTGTGGATCTTGTCGGAGCCGTGGTAGGGTTCGCGAGTATGGAGCTTTCCCATCTCACTCGTCAGGTGCTCCGTTTCCCCAGAGTCCATGTACCAGTGGGGATCAACAGAGTAGGACTGAGTGTGCCCTTGCTGCTTCGTGGACACTGGCCGATCTGCCATGGCCACCTGACGCGCAAAGTTGCGCGTGTCCTTGCCATCATTGCCGAGACCCAGAAAACTCTTCTGAAAGCGTTTGTGGCACTTAGAGGACCAGTGCCCATCAAGGCCACAGAGCTGACACACGCGCTTACCGCCAGCCCCCGGTAATGTCGCGGTAGCAGGGGGGCCGAGGCGGGCGGCAGTGGCAGCCCCGAAGGGGTCCTGGATGATGAAGAAGGGCGGCCACCCTTGGTGGCGGCGTTGGCCGAGAGGGAGCCCCCACTGCCCCTGGAGCGGCGCGACTCGACCCGCTGTTCCGTGAGAAGGAGGCGGGAAAAGACCTCATGCGCCATCATGGGGTTCGAGTTGCCCCGCTCGTTGATGATCTCGACCAAGGCGTCATATTCCTCATCAGGACCATTGACAATGAACGAGTTGAACTCGGAGTCGGTGAGTGGCTGTCCGATGGAGGCCAACGTGTCGGCAAGGCCCTTGACCTTGATGTAGAACTCAGTGGCCGTGGAGTCCAGCTTTTGACACTCACCAAGCTGACGACGAAGCGCGGAGACACGAGCCTGCGACTGCGCCGCAAACGAGCGCTCAAGGATGGTCCATGCCTCATGAGATGTCTTGGCGAAGACAACAAGTCCGGCAACAGCCGGAGTGAGCGACCCTTGGATGGAGGAGAGGTTCGCCTGGTCCTGCCCTGTCCAAACACGGTGCGCCGGATTGTAGACCGGGCCTTGCACGCTATCCACCAGCGCAGGGGGACAGGGGAGAGAACCGTCCACGTAGCCCAGGAGATAATGACTCCCGAGGAGCGGGAGGACCTGCGCACGCCAGAAGATGTAGTTGTCTGATGACAGCTTGATGGTGATGAGGTTCCCGAAGTGAAACGGCGGCGGCGGCAAAGAGCCCGTGGAGTAGACTGCCGGAGGCGGATACGCCGTGGTGGCAGAGATCGCGGGTGCAGCCGCAGTAGCAGCCGCGGGTGGCGTAGCCGCGGGAACAGACGACAAAGGGGCCGGGGCCGAGGCAGCAAAGCCAGCCATCAGGGCCGACGGGGGCGCCACCAGCGCGAAGGGCTGGCCCCCACTGGACGGGGCGATCGGCGCGTCGCCGAGGGAGGCGGGCGAAGATGCGCCCACTGTGGCACCAGCGGTATGAGGCACGATCGCGTGACCCGGCGACGAGGAGAAAAAGGACTCGATGCTCCTCGTCCCGATCAGAGATGTTGAAGCCGCTGCGGCGTCGAGGGGTCGGGAGAGAAGAGCCGCGAGGGAGGCCGGCAAGAAGCTAGCAGTGGAGGAGCCGGATGCGGCGGGGCCCGACATGGCGGCGGCGGCGCGATCGCAGGGACGGCGGCGGCGCGGCGCGGGCGACAGGAAACAGCGGCGGCGGGGTGTAGGGTTTAGGCGGAAGCGTGTTGACCTAGGCTGATACCATGTCAAACAATAGAATTGGGGGAACCGGCTCAACCCTTTAAGGGTGGCCTATCTCATATATATAATAAAGAGGTACAACGTTACATCATACGTATATATACGTATACAACTACAGAAGCTATACAGTCTAACAAGGATCTTGGTTGGAATGGATAGAGGCCTTGGATCGGTTCCCTTCGCACTGAGACGAACAAGAGACGAAGAGACGGGTCGTTTGCAGCCAGGCCAGGCCTTGTTTCCACGTTGAGGTACGGCCAGTCCTGTCACCGTTTTTCAGTCGAGATGAACATACAGTTGCCGGGCACGATTGGAACGAGCCGACCTTTGGGATATTGGTCCGGCCAACAATTTCAAGGTTGATGGATATTTTTAGGTCGGTTTTATTAAGAAAACTGGATGATACATCGCGTGTTGCTGTGGGAACTATTAACAAATAATTGGATGTTTAAAAACATGAGAAAGTACATGAAGCATAGTATAAGTTGATGATACAAAATTTTGTTTCAAAGAAATATTGTTTAGAGTAAGCATCTAAAGATTTTTTTGAGTAAAACCGGAAATGAATGTGATTTTGGTTTAGTTAATTTTCTACCTTGACAATATATTAATGAGCGATATGAGACAAAACGGTTGGAATTTAGTCTATTTTAGGACAACCCAATAGCAATTTCAGAAATTCCTAATAAATACAAGAGGCCCACTTGACCCATTCGTGCAAGGCAAGGGGTGCTACTAAATTTTAGTCCCATATTGCTAGTTCGGTAATAGTTGGACCTCCTTACAAGGGAGGTTGTTTCCCCACATGTATGAGCATGTGAACAAGAGGGACATTCACACGCGCTCCTTGTCAGCCGCCCGCGGCGCCACGTCACGACGCGCCGCGGGTTGCGGGAACGAGCCGGCGTCTAAATTTGGTTGTTCGCTTCATCTCCGTCTCTTCGTTTCACCTTCCGTCGCTGCCCTCTCGCCTCTTTCTACTGTTACGGTCTTCCTCACGGACGCCCCGGACTCCGACGATGATAAGCCACAAGTATAGGAAATCGCAACAGTTTTTGAGGGTAGAGTATTCAACACAAATTTATAGATTCGACACAAGGGGAGCCAAAGAATATTTGCAAGTATTAGCAGTTGAGTTGTCAACTCAATCACATCTGGAGATTAAATATCTACAACAAAGTGATTAATAGCACAGTAATATGATAGTTTTGATAGCAGTGGTAACAATAGCAATGATAACGGTAACAACAATAATAGTAACTTAGCAGAACAATATGTGGAAAACTCATAGGCATTGGATCGGTGAATTCGTTGGATGATATTCATCATATAACAGTCATAATCTAGGGCGACAAAAACTAGCTCCAGTTCATAAATATAATGTAGGCATGTATTCCGTAAATAGTCATACATACTTATGGAAAAGAATTTGTATGACATCTTTTGTCCTACCCTCCCGTGGCAGCGGGGTCCATAAGGAAACTAAGGGATATTAAGGCCTCCTTTTAATAGAGAACCGGAACAAAGCATTAACACATAGTGAATACATGAACTCCTCGAACTACGGTCATCACCGGAAAGTATCCCAATTATTGTCACACTGGGGTTTACGGATCATAACACGTAACAGGTGAATATGACTTGCAAGATCGGATCTAGAACATAGATATAATGGTGAAAACATAAACGGTTCAGATCTGAAAACATGGCACTCGGACCCTAGTGACAAGCATTAAGCATAGCAAAGCCATAAGAACATCAATCTCAGAACATAGTGGATACTAGGGATCAAGCCCTAACAAAACTAACTCGATTACATGATGAATCTCATTTAACTCCTCACCGACCAGCGAGCCTTGAAGGAACTACTCACTCCCGATGGGGAGCATCATGGAATTGGTGATGACGAAACCGAAGATTCCCCTCTCCGGAGCCCCGAACGGGCTCCAGATCTGGCCTCCAAATGAAGAACAGGAGGTGGCGGCTGCTCCATATCGTGAAACGTGATGAAACTTCCTCTCCTATTTTTCTCTCCGAAAATAGGTACTTATGGAGTTGAATTAGGGTCAGTGGGGCCACTAGGTGAGCACAATCCACCAGGGTGCGCCAGATGGGGGGTGCACCCTGGTGTCTTGTGCCCAGCCAGGGCACCCCCTCCGGTTGTTCTTGGCTCCAGTATTTTTTATTTATTCTGAAATAAATCTCCAAAAAGTTTTGTTCCAATCCGAGAACTTTTATTTCTGCACAAAAACAACACCATGGTAGTTCTGCTGAAAACAGCATCGGTCCGAGTTAATTTCATTCAAATCATGCAAATTAGAGTCCAAAACAAGAGAAAAAGCGTTAGGAAAAGTAGATACGACGGAGACGTATCAGACAACTACTTCCCCGACGACTACTTCTTCCCCAACGTCGACAACCTCTTCGACAACATGGCTGGCGAGGACACCGACCCCAAGACTAGTGCTTCTGCCACTGTTCCATATGTCTTCGTGTCCTCTTTGTTTAAGATCATGCTATAGTATCTTGCTCCAGTTTTTCTTGTTTAAGATAATGCTATAGTTCTCTTTGTTTTATCTAGTATTTCTATTAATAAAATCATATGGTAAATTGCTCATATTCCCAACAATTCAAAAACCTCATTATAGGCAATTTACCCCAAATGGTTTTGCTGCTTCCATGAGGCCTCCTATGTTTGAGGGTATCCACTATAAGAGGTGGCGTGTGAGAGCCGTTCTTTGGTTTCAAACCATGAGCTGCTATGACGCCACTCTTGGTAAGCGTGAAGATTTTGATGCTCAATAGGAGCAAGCTTTTCAGAAAATGGATACCCTGTTTAAGGCCGCTCTCTTGAGTGTTCTTGGTGAGAACATAGTTGATGCTTATGCGTCAATTGATAATGGAAAAGATATGTGGGATGCACTTGAGGCCAAGTTTGGGGTCTCGGATGGAAGGAAAGAGGGGAGAGGGGAAAGGAAGGGGGAATCCTATTCCCTCTATTTCCTTTCCTCCTCCCCTTTTCCTTTCTCCACTTAGGCCGGCTCATATGGGGGCGCACCAGCCCACTAGGGGCTGGTTTGTCCCGCCCTTGGCCCAATAAGGCCCATATCTTTGCCGGGGGGTGCCCAGAACCCCTTCCAGTGACCGGATACGTACCCGATACCCCCGGAACACTTCCGGTGTCCGAATACTATCGTCCTATATATGAATCTTTACCTCTCGACCATTTCGAGACTCCTCGTTATGTCCGTGATCTCATCCGGGACTCTGAACAACATTCGGTCACCAAATCACATAACTCATATAATACAAAATCATCATCGAACGTTAAGCATGCGGACCCTACGGGTTCGAGAACTATGTAGACATGACCGAGACACCTCTTCGGTCAATAACCAACAGCGGAACCTAGATGATCATATTGGTTCCTACATATTCTACGAAGATCTTTATCGGTCGTACCGCAATGACAACATACGTAATTCCCTTTGTCATCGGTATCACTACAAAAAAAATACGCTTCCGTGATGATACGTGTTTGTCACAGTAGGTCACGTTTTTCGTCATGCATGTACATCCATGACAAATTTATGACAGAATCAAGATAGTCATACCTGTGCTGTCGTAGAAGTGTTCCATGACATTACCAAAATTACCATCACGGAAGTGTCCACTTCCATGACGATAAATCGCGCGTCACAGAAGTGCTTTCGTCAAGGGTGACCGACACGTGGCATCCACCATAACGGAACGCCGTTAAGCTATCGGGTCCGGCTTTGGATCCGATAACCCGTTAACAGCCCCGACCAATGGGGATTTTCCATGTGTAAAATCATCATTGGCTGGAGGAAACACGTGTCGGCTCATCGTTGGGATAGATGTCATCCACTCATTGGACCCAAGCGCCTATGATATGCCGACACGTGGCACGACCCAACAAAGGCCCATTCCTGTGAAAAGGCCGGCCCGTTTGACTTGGTCAAAAGGTGGCGGGCCGGCCCACGGCAAGCCTGTTAACAGCGTGTTCGCATATAGCCCATTTACAGCCTGCTATCCCAGGGCCCGTTTACGGCCTATCCGAATTAGGCCCAGTAGCGTCATCGGGGCCGTCCAATATAATTCTAGCCCGTTTTAAATTCCGACCCATGTATGGCCCATGACGTCTTTCGGCCCATATGAGGCCCTTAGTAACCCTCGGCCCCTTAACGACCCATGGTAAAACTGGCCCGTAATGAACAGTGTATCACTTTATACCCATTAACGGCCCATTATTCCGTTGGGCCGTTTCCAGCCCATGATATCTTTCGGCCTTCTCAGGGCCCATTTATTCTTGGGCTCATTTCCAACATTTGGTTACTTACGACCCGTTACTGTCATTTTCTGCTTGTGGGCCAAATTCAGCCCGTGGTTATAGTCGGCCCGTTTGTGGCCCGTTAATACGTTGGACCGTTTTCATGTCAAAAAAACCCGTTGGGCTGTTTTCATAGAGTTATCAAATACGGCCAATAAACGGCCCGTTATTGTCCACGAATAGTACGGCCCATGATTGGCGAAATGACGATACGCCCCGTAGAAGGCTCATGGATCGTACGGCCCGTAAAAGGCCCATGGATCGTACGGCCCGTAGAAGGCCCATGGATCCTACGGCCCGTATAGAAGGCCAATGGGTCCTACGGCCCGTAGAAGGCCCATGGATCATACGGCCCGCAGGAGGCCCATGGTTACAACAGTCCGTGTGTTGCCATGATTATTTTGGCCTAGTTTCCAAAAATAGGTTATTGTGGCCACTAGAAAAACACAGAAAAAGAACTGCAGTGACTACAAGCAAACAACTAAACAAGACAATAAGGAAATAAATAAGCAAGCAATTAACGCTAGCCTATTACCGCTATTACACATATTAATTCCACTGGGCATCAAAGTTCGCCACCAGTGCAAATATAGGGAACAAAGCATCATATTACATACACTGGCCGTCAAAATTGGCCACCAGTGCAAATAAACGCGACAGCAAAACAAGAGCATAACTGAAACAACTTCATAAGAGCTCAAGAAACGTGGTATCCACCATGCTGGCAATAAGCTTAGCAAGCTTATTAGCTTTGTCCTGTTTGGCGCTAAAATCCTCCAACGCTTGCTGTTGCACCAGAAAGTATGCATCCAAATGCTCTAGGGACTTCCGCAGTCCTTCCGCTTCTTGTCGCAGCACAGCTGATCGATGTCTTTCAGCTTGTAGTTGAGACTCAAGAGACCGAACTGATTCAGACAGTGAGTTTGAATAGCTTGTGCAAGCGGTAGTGGCCAGTAACTCCAACACTAAACCAAGACAGGACTTTGGGGTTGTCTCACTGTCTTCGAGATAGTCTTCCTTAGCTGTTTTATCAGCTTTGTTGGAGACCAACAAGGATGTGTCACTATCCTGAAACTTATCTGCATTACTTCCTTTACCATTGCTTAATAAGGCACTCTTCCCCAATATTCTATCAGCATTCTAAAAGAAGAAACAAGCAGACACATAACAGTTTAGCATGTACTAGTATATGAAACTCATTTCGGTGAACCAGTTCATTAGTAAGGTGGACAAGATTAAACTACCAAGTCTTCTATTGCCAAGTACTAGTACATAATAAAAGCATCAAACAAACATATATCTATGTCCTATGGTCACTACATTGTCTTGCCAAATCAAAATAGAGACACGGTTCAAATCGTATCAGTTCAAGACAAAGCAGCAGTGAAAGAATACAAACCATGGGAAACTACACGGCACAACAAGATTTCAGATGGGTACCACGGGTCTACATGTACAACAATACTATTGGCTCTGTTGTGATGCTAGTAATGTGCATGATATGAGAAGTCAACTGTATACACAATTGAAATTGAAATCAACAGAGCTATTGATAAGAGCAAGCCTATTAAAGAAACATGCGTGAACATACCTGCTGTGCCATTGAAGTTTCGATTGGATCCTTCAATTTAAAAATAAGTTTGTATGAGTAAATACAGTGATACAAGAGCAAAGCAGTATGCACGATAGCAATCATAGTTAAAAAGGGCGCGCCTAAGCGAGCGCTTAAGCGCGCCTAGGCTCTAGGCGTTGGCGAAATGCATTGCGCATAACTATGCTTAATCTGTGTATAACTACGCATAAGCATGCGCTTTGGTCAGTAAAGCGCAAGGCGGTGGCAAAATGCACAATTAACGCTTAGCGCTTTTTTGAACTATGATAGCAATGGAATCTTAAATTAGAACAGTTGTTCTTCAGGTTTAGGCACTTGTTCTACATGAACAGAGTACAGTAAGACGCAAGAATATAGTACTTAAAAATAGAAAATGAGCTCATAGACCTTACCACATTCTTGGTTCAGGACCAGTACAGAACAAGGCGTTCCCAGTCATCGTCCAGTAAATGTGTCTCAGGAGAACGTAAGGGAATTGGATGAGTTTCTTTGCCGGTGAAGTACGTTTTCTTCAGGTAATTCCGATACTGCCACCAAGCATTCTTGAAGATAGCAGAGGTATTAGCACAGGTTACCTCATCCCGAGTTTCCAAATCTGTCCTTCTCTATAGAGAAAAATGGGAAATTTGCTGTATTATAACCATCATGGAGGTAGGATGTATGGGACAAACCAAAGTAATTGCTATGAATAACATTACTTACACATAACTCCTGGACAAACACCTGCAACTGGCATTTTCCTTCATCTTCAGTATAATATTTCCAAGATGGGAAGATACGCACATACGATTTAACAACATCAAATGCGATAGATGCTAAACTACGACTAGCTGGTTGTGCTTCCTCCACTGGAATAGGCATACTAACTGGTGGAGTTGGGGTTCGCCGTGGTAGTACTGGCCCTTTGGGCACTGGAGCTGCCTTACTAACTGTTCTTGTTTGGGAGCTCTGTGGTGGAGATGGTGCTGTGTCAACAGGAACTGGGTTACTATCTGCTGGGGTTGGGGTTAGATTGGGTGAAGCTGGTTCTCTGTCCATCGCAGTAGGGGTACAATCTGCGAGAGTTTGGGTTATGTGTGGTAGGGCTGGTTCTCGTGCATGTACAACCGGGGTGCTATCTTCACCAAGAGGTAGCACTGTTTTATTTGAATACCGTGTTTTTAGTCCGCTAGATGCTGGCATCACCCGCTCCAAATCAAATGGCTGATAAACAGGAAACATAGTTGAATGTACAAACATTGTATGAGAGACAGATGCAATAGATAGTGTGGAAAAAAGAGAGCATGAAATAGTTGACATGTACATTGTTTAACTAAAACGGATAGCATGACATAATTTCACATATATGATGTCTATCTAAACTCGATAGCATACACTACAAAAAAAGACACATCCGAGACATTTTGGGCCGAACGAAAATCTTTTCTGTCATACTTATGACACTTCTATGACGATAATTGTGACAAAACCCGGTATCATCATAGATGTGGTGGGGTCCTACTTCTATGACAAAAATTCATGATAGAAAATGGGCTTTTCGTCCTGGGCGGGCCGGAGACGCAGCTGCATGACATCCTTTGGGCCGTCCATGACGGAAAAAACCGTGGTAGAAGCGAGGGCGCGAAAAATATCGGGGAGTCCCCGGTTACGGTGGGTGGTCGGGGGCCGAGCGATGTGCGTTTCTCTCGTACGTACGCGTGTGTGTGTGTGAGGCGTTGGGCTCTAACTGAACCCGAGCGATTGCACTGCAGGCTATGCGTTACTGAACCCGAGCGATTGATCGATGGCTGTTAACTGAACCTGATCGAGCGATTCCTTCGCTACTGCTGCTAACTGAAGCCGACCGATGCTGCCTCTAGATG